>NC_063193.1:21305491-21525491 GCF_017589495.1 Alosa alosa | reverse complement strand
TTACAGTATATTCTATTCGATTGAGGAATTTTCTGGATCTGCTCTGGAGCATTCCACAGGATATCCCAAGTGTCCTGCCTCATAATCCCTTTCATTCGTAAGATATAGATATTTTATCCAGTCTGCTATTTCCATGTCCATAATTTCCAGAGTCATAGAATTCATATCTTTTAGTATCAAGGGTGATGATTCGACTCGGCACCAAATTACTCAATTTTCCTCTCCAGATCTCCTGGCAAAGGGAGGAAAAGGTTAATCTTCTTAAGAGATGATACTCGCCAGCCTCCTTTGCCTTTTACATTCTACCCCACTGGGACCAGAGGATCAGAGAGAGTGAGGTGCAGATGAGCATCATCTAGCAGTTTAAATGCAGAAGTTGATATGGCCATAGTTAGACTCTCAAGTGATAATGCTGCTTTAAGTATTAGATTTTGTTCAGCTACATCCAGCAGACAGGTGAGTTGAGATGGATATTTGTATTCACAGACAGCTAAACTCAGTTGGCCTTTTAACGTAATCCACTTTGGGTTCCAGCGCCATATGAGGTTATGAGGTAGCTAAGGTTCAGATCAGGTCATCTCCATCCATAGACAGCTCTGTTCAGATGCCTCTATCTGAGGGGCCCATGCATTCTTACCGGCCTTGATCTCAAGCCAGCATGGCCCAAAATGCTGTGCTATCTAAGGACTAGTTGGCACTTTTAACTTATTGGACTGAATTCACATTCATGTTTAAACAACTTGCTGCTGTACCAGGATCAGTGGTCTGGGGGGGAGTTGCTGTTTATTCCTAGAGCAGTGTCCAGGGGGCTGTGCTTTTGTCAGCTCTGAAAGGACACCTGGATGATGATGTCTCTTCTAGCAGGATGTGGCTTCCATTTTGATCCCAAATTCGTGCTTTGACATCAAAGCTCAGTGCTCGCCTTTCCTGTCGGGGGACTCAATGAGATTCCCATCGGGGTGCCTGTTGGAATTAAAAACAATCAGCTGTAATAGACAGCATGAGAAGAGGGAGAGAGTTCAAAGTGACTTTATATAATTTACGACTCCTTTATGTGAGAGTTTTTCATGAGAGGACAGATATTCTGTCCTAAATTGCATTTACTTATCCTTTTCATCCTAGTGCAGCACCAAGCAGCAGCGCATCCCATGTATGGTGTTCTAATGTGGCCTACCTTTGGGCTTTTTAGTATTAAGGCTTGTATAGGATAGGAAGAGAGGATACTGTGCCGACGACCAAAGTTCAGTCCCACTGGGATTGTGTAAGAGTTTGTTGTGCCACTTGCAAGAGTTGGGAAGAAGTTGCATTGTTGTGAACAATTAATTTATGTATCAGTTTACAAATGCAAGATAATACATTTCTGGGGGACTACAGTAATATTCTACATTAAACAAATTTCTCTAATCAAAGTCCATAATACGAGAACACATTAGTTCAACTCCAAACTCCGCACGACACGCACAGTAAATGTGTTGACCCTGATCCCCTTTTGGCTGCCTCACACTGGACGTGCACACGGACTGCAGCAGCAGCACTGCATTGTAAAGCAGTGTGTCCTCCTCGGCTATTGATTTATTGTTTTGTGGCTAAATTCGTTGGCAAGGCGAGAGGTCAGACACAATGACATCCATCAACCATCCAATTGGGGTGTGGTAATGGAACTCATTGTTAGAGGTCGAGGGAACGGGGGATGTTGGAGAGAAAAAAGAGCAGGAGGAGAGATCTGACTCCTGCTCTGTCTCGAGGGCGTAGGGCAAGCCAGAGCAATCGGACGGGGTCAAGGTTCGGCTATGTCCGGTCACATATCATGGGGGTAGAGGGGGATCAGGGGATTGGTGGTGGTGGTTTGGGGGATAAAGGTGAATCCTAAACGTCCATCTCCGAGGAAATGGGGTTTTTTTTTGCATCTGTAGAAAAACTCTTTCAAATTAATCTAAAGACCATTTTCTCCTTATCCCACTGGTCCACCAGGACACTGTGTCTTTCTCTCTCCTGCTGTGTCTTTCCTACCGAGACTGTCCTTCTCTGGCAGATTAGCTGGCCTCACGGCGTGGTCACTCTGTCCTCAACGTGCTGCTGTAATAATGTCCATCTTTCATGTCCAAATAGTGACTCACCTCTTCTTCCTCTGAGAAATGTGAAATTTCACTAGCCACCCAGAAACATGAAAACTTTTACTTAAGGTGACCTGGTCCATTGTTTTGGGTTCCACTCAGAATGGATAAGGTGTGTGTAAACCTGTCACGTTGTCACCATAACAAATATATGTGCTGATGCTCCTTTCTGAGACCCAGAGGTCAAGGTGTTTTGCAATATACTGAAGCTTGGTGGTGTGCTTTCTGTGTTGTTCAGCATATAACAGAACCATTCAAGTCTTGCCTCGGCTATTCAGTATCATGGCCATGTTCCACCACAAAGCAGACAAGATGACTGAGGCAGTTAACATACCTTTAATGCTGAAGGACAAACAGTTATTTATACTGCAGTGTCACCCAAAATGTAACTTCCTGTATGTCGTTTTCTCCCTTTTCTTTCCAGGCTTGAGGGGTCCTTCTACGAGGTCATGTCCGTCGACTTTGAGATTGACAACTTTATCAACCTGAAGTCCACCCAGACTATCCGATGGCAAATTGAGTATCCAGCCATGGGCCTGCAGGCAGAGGTCCTCTCCCATATCTACATCAGCCAAAGGGACATTGGGGGCATAGTGCCCCTGGCAGAGGTAAGACTTGTTAAGTGCCTTTGCAGTGAGAGCTCAGTTCTATGGAGCACTCTGGTCATTCATTTCTTTTTTGTTTTATCAAACAGTTTATTTGGTTTAGCTTTTTAGTGTCTTGTATCCTTTTATTGATGGCTTGGGTTAACTGGCAGACATAGAGACACCAGAGGAGATGTTTGAGAGGTTTGCTGTGTCTTTTGGAAAAGTGGAAAATTAGAACAAATCGACTTTTATTTCATTGCATGTCCAGTTAGTTGTTGACAAGAGGAACTCCGCTTGTGTCGGTTGACAAAGGCCAAATTCCCTTAATGTTTAATGGATAAGTTTTAGTGATTTCCCAAATATCCTGATCATACTCTTTCTGCATTTCTGCCTTAATGTGAAGGCCTAGCCCACTAGTCAAGCCTCAGGCAAGTTGAGTAAGCCATCGTTTTCCAAGAGCAACGCAAATACCGTATTTGAGTCACTAATTTCTGACACAGTGGCATTTTTAACAAGGCTCTCGTTTCCACTCATTTAACACCGAGTGGTCAGGGCCAGAGGGGAGGACCCCCTAAATGTCACAGGCGCCCATTATTTGCACAGCCCTGGTGCTTGGCCGCGTGTCTGTCCTCCAGTATCACACGTTTCCATCTCTTAATAAGAACCCGCAACTTTCTCATTGGGCTTAATGACCAGACCTCACCGCCCCCAAGGTCTGCTCACTCAACTTTGTTAAAGGTCAGGATGTGTTCACTCCCCAACCTCTGCCACAAGCATCCCCCCTACACACACACTGACACACACACACACACACATACACCTCTGCCACAAGCATCTCCCCTACACACACACACACACACACACACACACACACACACACACACACACACACACATACACCTCTGCCACAAGCTCTTCCTCCTACACACACACACACACACACACACACACACACACACACACACACACATACACCTCTGCCACAAGCATCCCCCAGCACATACACACACACACACACACACCTCTGCCACAAGCATTCCCCCTACACACACACACACACACACACACAACACCTCTGCCACAAGCTCTTCCTCCTACACACACACAGACACACACACACACACACACACACACACACACACACACACACACACACACACACACACACACACACACACACATACACCTCTGCCACAAGCATCCCCCAGCACACACACACACACACACACCTCTGCTACAAGCATTCCCCCTACACACACACACACAAACACCTCTGCCACAAGCATTCCTTCCTACACACACACACAGAGACACACACACCTTCCCTCTCCCCTCTGTAGTGCATCTTGGCCGCAGCTGGTGGAGATGAGAGGTGACGGGACGCGCGGCGGTGGCGTCCAAACAGAGCGTGCTCTCTCCTGGAGCTGGGAGCACCGCACCGCACCGCACCGCACTGCTGTTTGTCTCTGCCACTGGCCTGCCACCACCGGGCTGTCTGGCTGACAGCGACAGACCTCCCTGTGGGGAGGTGGAGGTGTTGCTTCCTGACCTTGTCCTCCCTGTTTATCAAAAAAGGGGAGGCAAGACATTTCAAACTGAAAACAAAAGCAAGGGACAGAGCAGGGAAAAGGGCTACCTGTAAAGCCGTCAGGTAAAAGGACTACAGTACCTGTATGAAAGTGTATGAAAGGCTGTGTTGTCCTCTCAGGGAACAATAAGTGCTATATCTGGCCATCTATGCCACATTTTCATAACATTAATATCCAGAAAACATTTGTTTGAACTTAATATTAGAATTTTTATATCTAGCTGTGCTAAAAAATATTCGCTGATATTAAATTTGTTACTCCTGACAATCACTCTGTCCTGAAGAGGTGCACAAAGCATCAATAAAATACAATAGCTCCTGTGAAATTCAAGTCAGTAGAAACTAAATGGGTGATCTCATACATACATATGCCAGATACCAGCAGTGTGGGCTCACAGTGATATAACCCATTGGGATCGCTGGAACTTTTATACCATTTCAGCATCGAGTCTCACTCACATAATCTCATTTTCTGAGATATTTTGCATCTAAATTTGCCAAGGTGGAGATCAAGAGATAATTTAAGACATTAGATTTTAATACTTCCTCTCCAGATGAGACAGGAAGATTCTCTCAAGACTGAGTACAATTTAATACCTTCCCACAAATGTGAATATGTGATCTTATTTGCTGCTGGTTTGAAGGTTAGAGGTGGTTAGGATACTCTCAGAACTGATGATGGCCTGGTGATAACGTGGCTTCTGGAGAGGCAGAGAGAGGATCCAATCTAGTACCTGGAGAGGTACACAGATGAAAGCACTGGAGGAGAGGCTGGGAGAGATCTCATTAGACCTGCACTCTCATCTGGATTAGCACTGGGAACTGGACCTCCACTGGTGCCATTAAGGACTGCCAATTGAACACCATCTTGACTTGAGCACAGCAAGGCTTGGCAAGAGTGTCCATACAGCCACACACTGTAACTAAGAACAGTGTGTGTGTGTGTGTGTGTGTGTGTGTGTGTGTGAGAGAGAGAGAGAGAGAGAGTGTAAAGAGTTTCATTGGTTCATATATCCAAGTATTTTCAATACAGACACATATTCTCTCTCTCTCTCTGTCTGTCTGTTTTTTCACCAGCAGACACAGAAAGGATTTTAGGTATCATGATATACCTTACAAAATATGATTTAGAGCGGAGTCTACTCAGTTTTCCTGTTTTCAAACAGTAGCAGGTCCTGTTTTTGGTCATTTGGTAAAGAGAGGTCCTCCTGAAACTACCGTCCATTACATGTGATTAAGCTCATAGTGTTGAAAGCTGGCTTTTTATAACGGAGAGGCCTGGGAAGAGGTGCATTTTGGGTACCTTTGACTTGAAAGGCTGTGATAAATTGGATCTGTGAGGTTGTTGCTTTATCTTTAAAGCATGGTCATTACTCTGCTCGGGGCTTGTTATGGTACTTTTGTGTCCCTTGCTCAACAGAATACTCTCTCTTTTTTTTCTGCTCCATTTCAACATGATTATTGGTCCCCCATCTCTCTCTCTCTCTCTCTCTCTCCGTCTCACTCTGTTTGTTTTTCCCTCAGAAATATGCCATATTTTTTTCTCCCTTCATGCTGATTTATGCGCTCGCAGTCCCAGCAGAGTCGACAGCAGTGCAGGGTGGATGATGCGTAATTAATTCTTAATTGGAACACTTGTTTATCTTTGTTGTTTGAAGATTCTGAAGAGGCTCTGGAATAACCAATGGGCCTGGCGCATTCAGGATGGGCGGAGTTCAGAGCTTGGCTGTTTAGATGGATCCCTCCTTAATTTGCATTATTTTATGTGGAAGGCAAAAAAGAGAGAGTGACAAAAACAGTGAAGTTTAAATTTAATAAAATGCAGCAAACTGTTTCAATAAAGAATACACCATAACTGCACAATCAATCCCTGAGTTTAGCAAACACTATAGTTATTGTGTTTATGAGTTGGCCTTAATGATGGAACATTTCAGCTTGCTTTCTTCAGGGTTTTCATGGAAATAAATAGTTTTCGCTCTGTTAATAACCTTTAGATGCTTTGTGCTGTGTACCACACCTGAAGTTTAAACTTAAAATATTTTGCGGTTGACTGATTGTGATTATGAAATGGTGCGTTCCCTGCTTCTGCATGTGATTATAGGCTAAAGTAAGGCCACCAAGCAGTGATTTTTTTAATTTGTAAGGTGTACACTGTGATCCTTGCATCATAATTCATCCCCAGCTTCAAGAACGGCAATATCATCAAATATTTCCAGCGCGGAAATGCATAATTGTTAAATAATAAAGTGTTCATTATGTTTTTCTCAGTCTCAGCCTTCAGTGGTGTTTTTGCATTCCCCTCCTGAAGGCTCGAGTGTTAGTTGCTCATGCAAATCGGATGGAACTGAAATGTTCTCCTCGGTCAGATTCGCTGGCGACACATCTGATTCATTTCCTCTCCTGGCAGGAACCCCCTGCAACGATCTTCCCGTGACTCCGCCACTTTGAAGCGAAGAGGTCGTTCGCGTCAAAGGGCTAGATTACGCGAGCGACGGCACCGTGGTGTTACCAGTACATCTTCCCCGACCACTGCCGCCCTCTTATCTCCGCCGCGTTAATGTCGCCACACAGAGGCATGGGGCTCTCCACAAAACAAACCTGCCTGGATACATAAACATCCACTCTCTTTGCCTTTGCTGGCACTTCAAAAATGCTGTACACGCCAACCTTACAACCGAAACAACAGTGGGGTTGCAATCAAGGCCCAATTAATCATGTCATATGTCAAGCAGGGCCAAACAGCAACCGGGTCATCAGGAGATTGGAGCTGGGGGGGCCCTTCTGAAGTCCATTTCCATATGGAGCCAGCACTCCAATCAGTCAAGCGCTTATTAAGCTCCATCACTGTTATAAATAGAGCTGCAGGCAACCTGTCGAGTGTGTGTGTCTGTGTGTTTCTGTGAAAACAATGAAATTGGGACAGGATGTGTGGTCGTACTTGAGGGAGGCAATAGCAGTGGCTGAAACAGTAAAACAAGCTGGTGGTAAGGTGCTGGGTGTATTGACTTTATACTTTCAGAGGTGTTTTGTAGAGGGACATAAAATGAAGTCTGAGTATGCAGTTGGAAATTAGAATCGGTGATGCCATGAGTTTAGTTTAAGTAAGTAAATAATAGAAAGGAAGAGAGACACTGAAACGAAGAAAGAAATGGAATGAAATAAAGAAAGATGAGAAGGAAGGATGAAAGGATGATGGTGAGGAAGAGTGGAAGAAGGAATGAGGGATAGTGAGGAAAGAAGAGGAGAAATGTACCCAGCGGAGCTGCTGGCAGGAGAGCAGAGTAGTGAGGAGAGAAAAAGGCTGTTTCAGACAAAATTAGGCAAGTTCTTAAAGTCAATTTGACAGACATGTAAAATGGAAAGCCCGGTGGAATTCCAACAGAAGCCTGCTTTAATAGGCCCAGTGGGCGGCGGAGGCACCGCTCTCTAATGCAATTAGAGGCTTTGGAAATTGAAAGAATGATCCTCCTGTGGATGTTCAGATGGGCCATTAGGTTTCCTATCTACAAAATGTCTTCATCCTTTATCTCCATTCTCCTTTTCTCTTCAGAATTTCCCCTTCTTCTCCTCTCCCTCTCCATCTCTCCTTCCCTTTCCCTCTCTCTCTCTCTCTCTCTCTCTCTCTCCCATCTCCCTCACCGTCACTCGGACTCCCACTTTGCGGCTGCCAGCTATTCTTATTCTCGCTCTCTCTCTCTTCCTCATTAGCCAAGAAGACCCGATGCGAAGCAGAGCAGCTCTTGTTGTAGGCTACAGCATATTTATCATGGGCGTAAGCAAGGGGCTGCCGCGTGTTGTTTTAATAATGTGGCATGATGAATGGCCGTTTCCCCCGTGGGTCACTCCGTAATAGCGGATTGGACGCTCGTCGGCGAGAAATCACGCAATCAAATGCGCCGCTCCGTGTGTAAATCGAGGGGGCCTCACATGCTCCTGTCGCTGGGGTAACGGAAGAGCTCTGGTGGGGTGCCTCGAGTGAGATTCCCCGCACACAACGAGACAGATCCCCCTCTGACAAAATGGATTGCCTCAGGTGTGCTTACAGGACACACTTGGCTTTGTTGTTCATGGGTTACATGTCATAATCAATCATACCTCTGTGGTGTACGTCGCAATCACGGCACACTCTTTAAAATGTAACGCCTTTTTACTTCTGAAGATTTAAGGTGATAGCCCAGCGGATACCAGGAAATAGTCATTTCAGTGTTCATTTACCTAATTACATCTGAGTTTATAGACTGTAACTATGTTAATAGCTGGAAGTACCCCAGAATGCTGCAGTGCAATGGTAAAATATGGGTGAGAGTGTTTCGATAAATAGTATAATGCATTGATGCAGTGTTTTTCCCCTCTGTCTTTAATGGTGTTATAATCAGCCATCTGCACACAATTATCATCGACTTCTCTGCTTTTAAAGGGTGTTATTGAGTTTGTCTCGAGAGAGGGAGAGAGCCAATGCACTGACCTCTTCCGCGTGTTTGTGTTAATTTTATAGACTCTGTCACTTTCAATTTAAATGGGGGGAAATTGGGTTAGCGGGATGGTAATTGGCATACCCATTTGCAAGCTTACAAATAGCCGTCAGCCGCGCATCTGTCTATAGGCAAGTCATTTTGAAGACGGGGAGGTGAGAAGTCGAGACTTTGGAGTTGTAGGTGTAATTAAAACTCATCATCTTGGAGCGGGGGGGTGTTTGAGGGTGTGTGGGCGTGCAGCTCTAAAGCCTGTCAGCAGTCCTAGTAGCCACCAACCACCCACCCACACCCCCTCCCCTCTAACTGGTGGTCATTACTCTAACTGGCGGTCACTACTTCCCCCCAGGGCGCTTCATTAGTACTTAGTACTAATGACTATTAGTGCCCTCTGTGACCAGGCTGGGGCCCCTCAGGTCAGGGATGCCACCGGATCATGGGTCAGCTGGAAGGGGGCAGCTTAGGGCTGCTTACTGTTTGGGCCTTTAGCATGACCGGACCTGCTGTGTGACCATGGCCTGTTTAGGAGGAACGAGGGGGCAGGAATGCATAGAGAAAATAGTGTTGCTCCTAATAGACGAGCTGTAATTAAGATTGTCACCCAGCTAATTGTCAATTAGTTCTGTGCCATCGGTCTCAGACGGAGTTGGGTTTTTATCTGTTTCGGGCAGACTTCCCAGACGCCTTCCTGCTCCCCCACCCAAATATTTCACCACTTTCTCTACCTCTGACAACTTGCCCTGTGGATCTTTTTCTGTGCCTTTTGACTTCAAAGCAAGTTAGATTGCTTCATAATTTGCTTGGGTGAAATGGAATTGTGAGCAGCATATATGTGGGTGTGTGTGTGTGTGTCTGTGTGTGTGTCTGTGTGTCTATGTGCACGTTGTGTCTGTTAGTGTGTTTATGTGTGTGTGTGTGTGCCCGCGTGCACATTGTGTCTGTCAGTGTGTATGTGTGTGTGTGTGTGTGTGTGTGTGTGTGTGTGTATATGTGTGTCTATGCTTTGTTTGCGATTCTGCAGGGGAGATTTTCAGTAAACAGTTTAGGAATGTTCAATGTTCTCTGGGCCGTAGACAGAGACGAGGTCCTGAAAGGATGTCATCAGGGGTGCATTTGTCATTTCACACAGCCAAGCGGGGTTCCAATTTCATTCATTTGAATCCGGCGCATGTGATCTGCCTTTTTTAAACACCAGCATGTGTTCCCACCCCCACCCCCACCACTGCCACCATTGCAACCCCCCTCCTCGCTCAATTGTCAGAGTTCACTTATTTTCATCTAAACAAGGACTCGCCCGCCGTTTGTGGAACAAATAAGTGATGCATTAAGGCAGTTAAATCTAAATTTGTCTCCTGTGTGGTGCACAGAGCGGCGCGGAGCAAGCTGGGGGCAGGCGCGCTGGATGCACTTGGTGTGTTTAATGGGTCCACAGTAAATCGCTGCTAAGTGCCTTTACCAATTTGCCCCTCACAGCTCAGGAGAGTAAAACAAGGGAGACAGAAGATGCATGGCTAGAACGGAGGGGTGGGAAAAAAAGGAGCACCCGAGAGGAGGATCAGAGCTGGAAGGGTGGAAAGATAGAGGAGAGAGAGAGAGAGAGAGGACAGAGAGAGAGAGAGAGAGAGAAGGAGGGAGAGGGACAAAGAGAGAACGAGAGAGAGAGAACGTGTGAGAACGAACGAGAGAGAGAGGGACAGAGAGAGAATGAGAGAGAGAATGGTAGAGAGGGACAGAGAGAGAGAGAGAAGGAGGAGGGAGAGAGAGAAGGAGAGAGAGGGACAGATAGAGTGAGAGAGAGAGAAGAGGAGGGAGAAGGACAGAGACACAGAGCAAGAGAGGGCAGAAAAATGGTGGAAAAGATCAATTATTTTTCAAATTGCTGTGGAGGGCTTGGGGAAGGGAAGGGGCATCGGAGAGAGAAGGAGAAAGAAGGTGCTCGGTGGCAGGCTCTGTTGTGCACTTAACATGGGTGGGTGTGTGCCAAACAGCTACACACTTGTTAGGGAGATGAAAAAAAAAGGCAAACTCTTAGGCGGCCTGAAATATTGATGGCGAGAATGTCCCCACGGTGGTCCTGCGTTAAAATTTAAAAAGACATTCCCCACGCAAAAGAGAGGAAAAAAAAGGAGCGCAGTCCACGCTACGATGTCGTCCGGCCACCACGAAAACAAGTTCGAGACCGCTCCGGCGATAGGCTGAGACATCACTAACGCAGTCATAACACAATGGTTCCTAATTGGATATTTGGACAGTGATAGAAAGAGCGTGAACTAAGCCAATAATAGACTGCTTACAAGAGGGAAAGGCAGTGCAGAGGTGTAATCAGTCACCCCTGTGTGATACAGATTCAGCTCTACCAGCAGGCCGGAGCTGTACCCACACACATTTATGTGCCCTCTTTGGGTTTTTTCACCAAACGAGCATTAGCGATTAGAACGCTTGAGCCTTGTTTGTTTTCTACTCCCCCTCCCCCCTCCAAAACATTTAATCGTTTTGATTTTGTCCTCTTGAGCTTGTTAAAACAATGTTTTACCATCTATCACCATCAGAAGACTGTCACAATAATAAGCCAAATGAACATGAGGCCGATTGAACAGGATTGGGCTTTTCTGAGGGGACCGTTCTCTTTTGTTCAGTCACCTGATTGCTTCTTGCAAGTTTTGGCGTTAATGAGAAATAATTGCCTCTTCAAGCCGCCTAGAACACAATAGCATGCTATGAGAGATAAAAATAATAATAATAGCAGTTGGAAAGCAGTGTGATGAATGCTTCCCTGGCAACGGGATGGTTTTGATTATTTCACGTTAAATGAATTACTATTGAGCAAAGCAATGTCATTTGGTTTAAGTGACATTTATTGACTGTCATTGTTTGAATGTCTCTGAGCCATCTCTCAGTGCTTTGTCAAGCAGTCGTCAATGGAAACACTTGGAATAGGAATTAAGTGTAACAGTGTTGACAGCAGAATCCCACAAGCCATAGAGAGAGAGAGAGAGAGAGAGAGAGAGAGAGAGAGAGATGCTGTGTGTGTGTGTGTGTGTGTGTGTGTGTGTGTGTGTACAAACATGATTTCTACATCCACATACAGTGTAAATCCTATGTCTGTGATACTACACATCCTGTATGTCTGTCCCCTTAGCAAGTTGTGTTTTCAGTCAGTGGCTGCGGTTGCCCACCCAGTGCACCAGCACGCCCCCTCCAACCCAATTAGCCAAAAGTAGCCAGCTGAATCGAAGTGTCTGTCACACGAGGGCACCGGCCTTATAGGCTTTCAAATCCAACCCCTCGTTAACCAATTAGCCTGGTATTTGATTAGCTTCAGTAGCCCGTGTTTTCCAGCATTTTCCATGCACAGCTTTCGACCAGACAGAAATAGTAGTCATTATTGGCCTGTAATAAAATGCATTTTTTGCACAGGAGCCCGAGCAAGCCCAAACGTACGCCGCAGTGCTTCTTGTTCCGTACACACAGACTCAGGCCATTACCTATTCCCTCGTCTACTATTTATGAATGAGTTTCGACTGCATGCATGCTCTCTCAGCACCTCTGTGGTAAATACATGTGTGCAGTCTGTCGTGCACCTCCTCTGTTTCCCTCCAGAGCTCGAGAAGTTGTGAGCGATTCTATTCAGATAGATCACTAATTTGGGCCCGAGGTCATGGTGATGCTTTATTGATCCCTTCGGGTCATTCGGCTGAGCCACAGGGACAGGTGAGTTGTTGTGTCGTGTTTGTCAGGACTTTTTTGGAAGTCCTGGAGTGTTATTGTAGTTCTGTTTTAGTGCTGTGGTAATGCCGTAGTCCTTCTGACTGACTGAACTCACAACAGTCCAAGTCCAACTCAATCTCATGGCAGTGAAGTGAGATTTTTTTTACTACGTCTCCCATGGGTTTGATGTGACTGCTCTTCAAGTGGATTGAGCAAGAAATTGTGAACAGTTATGAATAATGAAATCTTAGAGGACGGCCACACTGACAATACTTCAAGTTAGGCCGAAGGAGTGCTGAATACTAAAATATGATACTACTTTATTGTCAGTTTACACTGAGATCTTACCACATACACTTATACAAGACAGAATACATAAAACAATTCTCAACAAATCTTACAGCACATCACCTACTGTAATGTCCCCTGGATTAAGAACGCATTGGTTCAACTGGTTTTGTTGGTTCAACTACAGAGTATATTGGTGTAAAAAATCATTTTTATGTCTGTTGTGTGTGAAAGAAAGGACTCTAAAACACCTGTTAGAGGCCAGAAGCTCACATACCAAAGGAAATCTATAATGGTAACGCAATTGTAAAATGAAATACTGTAGCTTCTCACAGGATTTGATTTCAGCACTGGCTTTACATTCTTTTAGTAGCTCTTGCCTGTACACATTTAGTCTAGTCTAGAAAACAGTCTTGAACATATATTATGCATGCTGCACAATTAATAGCTACATTTCTGAGATACATTTTGACTAGTAGCTCTCATGCAGTGGAAGGAGAAATGGTTTCAGATAAGTGGATTACTGGCAGTTGGCAGACCACAAAAATATGATCAAGGGTCACAATTGATTTGGGCTCAGGAGCACTCACAGCCTCCAAATGGGCATAAGACACTGGCTAATAAGCCCAGCTGTGCTCGGAGCTCCTCACTCAATGGCCCTCTCGAACAGGCCTGGCATCCTAATGACATGCCAAATGCCAATTTATTTACGGAGCTGATTTAGGCCTTCCTTTTCAGGGCTGATGCTTGATGCCTTTTGTCAGCGTGTGTGCGGTGAAGAGTTCTAGCAGGAAGTCACAGCTTCTGGAGTGCCTCGTTTGCTCCGAGAGTTTGCTTGAGTTCAGCTCACGACAAGAAAATATCAGTTAGTCCAGCATGGCGACAGAGCCTTAATTTGGATGGTGATGGTGGCTGCTCCTCCTAATGGCGCACCTTGTGCCAGATGCGCTGAAGATTTACCAGAGTGTGACAACAGATAGCTGACAGTATTGTGAGTTTTGTTGTGTACCGCTTTGTTCACTTTCTCTCTCCCTGCTTGTGTGTGTGTGTGTGTGTGTGTGTGTGTGTGTGTGTGTGTGTGTGTGTGTGTTTGTGTGTGTGCGTGTGTGTGTTTGTGTGTGTGAGCTTGTGTCTTTGTGTACCAATTAAATAGCATGTCCTCCCTAAATAAATGTCATCGTCTACACTAAGAGAGTAAATTGGTTGGTGTAGGGTGTAAACAGGCGCTGGACCGTAGCGAGAGCGAGGACCGTTAGAGGAAATAAGATGCATGGAGGTAAGGGCTGGGGGGCTCAGGCAAGTCACAAAATTAAATCCCCAATTTCTCCAGACGGACCCGCAGCGATAGCCCACTCACGTGTTATCTGAGCTGTGAAAGTGGCTGACAACACGAGACGCATTATTATGTCTGCCAGGTTAGGTTATGTAACATAATGAACATGATTTGCTTTTTTGTTCCCCACACAGTGCCACATGAAACTTTCCCAGTAAGAGTTGCTTATTGTGTTGCTTATGACACAACTACCGGTAACTCAAAACATTCTTCTTTTTCTGAGTGGGTATTACATGTATGTTAATCACTACTCCTCTTTCAAAAGGATCCTGAAAGATATTAGATGTTATTATGCATTGTTATAAACCTTAGAAAATGTTAGAATATGTTTCCCATTCCAATTGTCTTAGTCAGAACCAGCTTTTGTGTAAAGAGTTGCAATATAAGTATTAAGTATAAGTATACGTATATATACTTTTTTGATCCCGTGAGGGAAATTTGGTCTCTGCATTTAACCCAATCGGTGAATTAGTGAAACACAAACAGCACACAGTGAGGTGAAGCACACACTAATCCCGGCGCAGTGAGCTGCCTGCGTGGCCTTCGAGGGGGGCAGTGAGGGGTTAGGTGCCTTGCTCAAGGGCACTTCAGCCGCGGCCCACTGGTCGGGGCTTGAACCGGCAACCCTCCGGTTACAAGTCCAGAGTGCTAACCAGTGGGCCACGGCTGCCCCCCCCAAGATTATTAATATTAATGAACTATTAATTAAATGAATTAACTCATTCTGAATACGCTCTTTGCCCTATCTTTTCCATGGCCCCCGTTGACATGCATCCTCAATTTGCATGGTATCTTTATAACACTGTTTTCATAATGGTTTATCAGATAGGTCTTTCTCCGCACCCTCTTTCTGTTCCGGAGGCCTTTTCTGTTGTGGAGGCCTCGTCCAAGTCTCTGAGGCAGTCATGGTTTGAATAGTCACAGTAAACCCGCGTGCCTGCTAAATGCATTAGTTGCAGGCAGGTGACCAGTCAAACTGCGTTATCTGTATCCGGCGCCACAGACAAGGAGCTGCTGCTTTTGAAGATTGCACAATGCATGTCATATGGGAGAGCACATAGTAATTTGCTGGGACAAGCATGAAATATTTCCTCTCCTCCCCCTTTTTTGCTTCTTTTTCTTTTCTCTTTTGGAGACATCAAAAGGATTGTAAATTTCCTGAAACTGTGAAATATAGTTGCACAATTGATATGAAGAGATTTGCGGTAAAGTCCTGTGACTATCATTTATTGCAGCGTAGAGAAATGGTGTCTTTGACATATTAATCAGTGTGGTCAAATTATTTGATGTTGCGACAGATTAAAATGGACGCAGCACTATGAAGTCGAAGAGCTAACCCAAAATGTGAGCCTTTGAGTGTGAGTTGTGAATGCAAGGAAAGACTCCCTTTGCTCCAGTTCGGAAGGGTAGTAAGTATGTTTGTTGAACATGTACTGTAACTGCAACTGTGTACACATGTTTTAAGTAAATTATGCCTGTGGTCTGATGTATTTATATAGATGAGGCTTTGTTGATTTCATCAGATCAAAGATATTTTTCTTTCTAAGCCTTAGGTTAATCAATGCATAGTACACATACAGCAATAGCCATGACAACACGTTTCCTATTCATGTCTACTTTTGCCTAAGGGCAAAATTACTGCTCTACTTCTCCTCTCATCCCTTACCACTACTACTTTAGATTTCATCCACTATCTTGTTCAGGGTTTACGTAAAGAGAATTGAGCTTCAATGACTATATAGAATGCCCAACTTCAACTCTGGAAAGCCAGATTTAAAATCGTCAAAGCCTTAAAATGAAGTTAGTGTGTGTGTGTGTGTGTGTGTGTGTGTGTGTGTGTGTGTGTCATCACATTATATGTCTTCTTTAATTTACATACTGTACATGTTAATACGTTCACAGTAACTAGCACCTCATCTTCCGAATAAAAACAGCTACGATTTAATGGACTATACTCTAAATTAAACTTTACTGTAAATCAACTTTGCAGAAGTTGTTAATGTACTGCAGTCTCACTGAAGCACACACACATACACTACTGAGCCTGACTGAGTAATCAACTAATCACATTGTTTGCATGTGGCAAAAATGGGAGGCAAGGCCTAATTGTTTGTTATTTCTCAGTTGGTGGCCCTTGGTAGAGCAGTGAGTCTGTCTTGATTAGAGCTGCTGCTACAGGGCTCAGCTAGCCGTAAGAGGAATCAAAGGGTTTGTTGTATATCTGCTTTTTCCCCACTACACTCCCTTAAGGACCGACACTGCTGCACACTCCAGTCTGTAGATCCCTGTTCAAATCACCACTCTGGAGACGGAAACAGGGAGAGTCAGATATCAAGGCAGACAACAACGACTGGTGGAGTGAGGCACTTGGGTGTCACGTCCATCTGTGGATATCACACTGCGGTCCCTGATGTCGAAAGGAACAAAAGAAATCTATGGCTCTCCAGGAGAAAGTCTCCTGGAAATGATTTGTAGATATCAGGATGGAAGATGGATTCCTGTCTTTGCAGCTTCTCGCGATGTAATACATAGTTGTACTGAATAAAAGGCCTTAGCATGAATCTCAATCATGCACGCCATGCCTAAGGAGCTTCAGCAAAGATACCTACAGTAGTATGATACAGTAGTAGATACAGTACAGTGTGTATGTGTGTGTGGAAGTGAGATAAATGCCCATGCTTCAGGGAGTACTCAGAGTAGGCAAAGGAGCTTTTACAGTAGGCAAGAGTGAATCACAGCTCCCTCTCCTCTCCTCTCTTCTCTTCTCCTCTCATCGTCTGTGGTCAGTGGAAGCCTATTCTTTTGGTCCCTATCTTCTCCTGGCTTGCAGTCTGTGTGTGTGTGTGTGTGTGTGGCATGGCAGCGAGGTCATCGGTGAGGCTCCTGCTGTAACACACTCGCTCGTAATTGCCACGGATACGGCTGATGGGGCCGTCCAGGCTGACCCGCTCTCTCAGAGCAATTACCGGGCTTTTCATAAAGTTGAAATGTCATTCCGGCTTGGCGATTCCGAACGGCCACCAGTCCCTCCTGTGATCCAGCCTGGATAAAGCCGGAGGAGACTGTGTCACCTCCCCAGAGAGGGTTGGGGGCAGCGTCGGGGTGGGCTGTCGCACATTAAATATTTATACAGTAAATACCGAAATTAATATGCGCCTAAATAACTGCGGAAGGAGAGCTCATTGCTCATTCTGGAAAGGAGGGGGGCTCAGACTGTAATGAATAGCTAACGTCCTCACGTCAATGAGCGGGGGTCGTGATATTGATCCAGTAGCCTTTGTGTGCTTGTTATCATCTGCATAAATGCATAAATGCCACCCTTCAGATTATGCTCTTGCGCATTTTGAAGTGGCAAGTTTTTTTTTTATTGTTTTGTTGTGTTCTGAGCCAAAATTATTCATGCATGCAAGATGTGTTTGAGATAATATAATACAGGCGTATACCCAGTATTTCTAAGAGATTGGATTGGAGAAGAGTTAACAGAGTGAAGGTACTAGTAAGTTTAGAGCTCTCTGACTTCAATGCTTTTGGACAACACTGTTGGATGACACAGATGAATGCTTCAGTTACAAATGCATTAAAGGGTTACTTTTCCATGACATGCGGGGGTCTTACTAAGGTTTATCCATATCTTCACATACTGTATGCATAAACCTTTATACAACCAACCAGCAGATGTATCCCCAGTGTACAGTGTAATTGTATAGGGCTTAGTGCTGCCATTTTACAGCTATTACCAAGTAAACCTCTGATGAGGGTAAATGCTCACTTTTTCTCTCTCTCTCTCTTCTCTCTCTCCCTCTATCCCTCTCTATCTCTCTCTCTCTCTCTATCCCTCTCTCTGTATATCTTTCTTTATGTTTCTCAGGACACAGAGATCCTGAACACTGCCATTCTGACTGGACAGCGCGTCTCCGTCCCAGTGAAGCTGGTGACCGTGGAGCAGGACGGCACCGTGAGGGAAGTGGACGGCATGGTGGGCTGTGCGTCCACCGATGAAGACGTGGTGAAGGTACCCCCCAACTGCACTCACTGAAGCTTAAATCAACACCACACATTGATCTTTGTCTTCTCTCTCGGTTTTATCTCTCCCAGTGAAAATTCCCATCACATTTAATCTTGTTGCCTACAGTGTACCTCAAAGGGTATTACTGCTGTTGTTGTGGCAACGTGTAACCATAAAGCCTGAGACGTAGGCCTACTCTTTTGTAGCATGGATCCACTAGAACGTGCATATGTATGCATGTTGTAAAAATAGCCCTGACAGAAGCACAATGCCATGTCCTGGACTCTGCCCAAAAACAGAGGTTGGATCTTCCGACAGATTCAATATTGAAGCAATTTCCTGTTACAAGAAGGGAGGTGGCTCTTTAAATACAATCAATACGGCCGAGCAAGAAGCGTTTTCCCTACCAGCAGAAGAAGAGAAACTACAGCAACAAAGCGCGTTATTAGCGCTAACGCTTGCCTTCTCAATTGCTGGCTTTGTCACCACAGCACCAGAATGTAGGATGTCTGTGTACCTCGGGTGGGAAATTGAACTGAAATTCTTTGTCAAGTTTGTCGCTTGAAAAGATAAAGCAAACAGAACTGTGTGTGACCTAACTGACAATTGGAAACAACCAACATGACAACTTACATTAGAAGCAAACAAATACCTTTGACAGATTTTCCCGGAGCCTTTAACAGGGTATAATTTTCTCTCTGAAAGTGACCCAAGGGAAACTGTTTAATTGTACCTACCGGTATTTATAACCACTTACCTTATAAAAGTTGTCAATATACTGTTATACAATAAACAATATACTGTAGACAATACTGTTGTCAAAGGTAATATTTAGGTTTGCAAGTAAAGAGTTTTTTAAGATGTACTATTTTTCCCAGCACATTGCAATAAAGGCTAAAATGTGATGCAATTTTTTATTAAAAACATATGAAATGGGAAGAGTAAAATGCTGCCCTATACTGCAATGACAGCATTAGCAGTCTTAAGGATGGCTGACATGAGTTTGAATCAGCCTTCATAAATATTTATGTACACTTACATCAGTTGTCACGAAGGACAAATGTAAGTTATCACATGAAGAGAGCCCAGGACTAAAGCATTACTAAACCATAGCTAATGTCATGTCAGAACAATCACCTGGTACAGTCGAGGTGGGAGAGCATGCTGGAAGACTGCTCTGTGGATTACGCATGGAGGGAGTGGGGGTGCGCGGAGGTTGCCGTGGTTTCCAGTGTTTCTTAATTGCGTTTTCATGGGCTGAAGGGTGGGCTCATGATGGCGCCTGGATAAAACAAATAAACTTGTCAGCAGTGGTCCTCGAGGCTTAGCATTCAAATCCTCTATTTAACGGCACGCCGTTAAGCGCCCGGCGTGGAGGGGTTACGCGCGTAATTGGCTGTTGTGAAGATTCCCCCAGTAATGTCCGTCCTAATTGAATCTGACAAAGAGAAAGAGGGAGTGGTAGCTAGTGTCTGGGAGAGGAGGGGGCTCCGTGTGTGTGTATGTGTGTGTGTTTGTGTGTGTGTCTGTGTGTGTCTGTGAGTGTGTGTGTTTTGTGTAGAGATGTGGGGGTGGGTAGGGGGTTGTAGGGGTTGTTGGAAAGGCGGGTGCCAAGCATACAAAACAAAGAGGATTACAGATTGATCGTTTTCTTTTTTCCGATCCGACATTCATTTAATAAAGCGGATGCTTTGTTTGACACGTCTCAGCTGGTTGCATGATTGAAAGTGTCCTCTGAAAGAAAGCTGGGCTCTGTGGCTGTCTGTGTGTAGATCGCCAAGCATACAAAACAAAGAGGATTACAGATTGATCGTTTTCTTTTTTCGATCCGACATTCATTTAATAAAGCGGATGCTTTGTTTGACACGTCTCAGCTGGTTGCATGATTGAAAGTGTCCTCTGAAAGAAAGCTGGGCTCTGTGGCTGTCTGTGTGTAGATCATCTGTGTGTGTTAGTGTGTGTGTGTGTGTACCTATCTTGCGGGAGGGGGCAGAGTTACAAGTATGAGATGCAAGCGAAGCAAACTACGCGGGGCTCGTGGGAGGGAGCAAGGTGCCCAAGACAGCCCTTCTGCTCCTAACCTGATCAAACTTTACCAGATTAGCATCAACTCTCTGGAAACCTGTGTGTGTGTGTGTGTGTGTGTGTGTGTGTGTGTGTGTGTGTGTGTGTGTGTGTGTGTGTGTTTGTGTGTGTTTGTGTACGCTCTCTGATGATAAAGTGAATGAATTGGTAAGTGGATTAGTGCAGCACACAGCAAATACCCACACCTCTCACTCCTGTGTGTGCCATCTAATAGACTTTAAGAGGGCTAACATGCAGCCGGCAGAAGCCTTTCCAATGCACATCATTCTCTCCTTTCAGACTCAGCCAGACAGGTTATCAGCCTACTAGGCTAAAAAGAGCAAAGAGAAAAGAACCCTTCCCTGTCTCATATTTCAGCTGCTTTAAAAGCCCCTTTGAAATGGTACCAGGCCATTTTGGAATTGTTTTTAAATTGATTTAACTGATTTTTTAAACCCCATTCATTGGCTTGTGGTGTGTCAGTTCACATCCAAAACAGTTCACTGTCAGTCCCTGTTAGGAATCACCTTAACCTAGAACAGTAAAATGCATAGTGTATCTTGATAGACATTTAGATGAGGCCTTTTCTAATACAGCTCTGGCCTGAAATGCAAACTGACTTGGTCATCTGAGGAACATGACCAGAGTTTAGAGTAGTCTTTTTTTGTTGTTAGAGCAAAGCTAGAGACCCCAAGGCATCACTTTGTGTTAGCAACTAAAAACTAGAAAAACAAAAACTTGTTCCCACACCTTTTGCCATGTGTTTATCAATTTACTTGCTGACGGGCTTACTTTTATGTTCTCTTTTGTGTTACTGTTTTGTTTACCTTTATTCGTTTTGAATTAGGCTAATCTCTTCTTTCTATTTGTGCTGGCTTTTATTTAATTATTTACTATAAGTTCATTTTTGGTATATAATTTTTTTCTTGATGTATTTAAGCATTGTTTTGGTCTTCCCTTCTCTTTTAATGTGTCTGAGTCCATCTGTTAGCAGCATTGTAGAATGCTAAAGAACTTTGCAGTCAAATGCATACATTAAATGTACAAGCACATATTAGTTGATATTGGTATTATCTACTGTATCTACACCCCTCCAGAGGGAGTTCCCAAATCCCCACTCCCATACATTTGATATCAATTAAAGGTCCTAAATGTCCTCTGTAGAGAACAAAAGCAGTTAGTTCAGTAGTATGCATGATATGGGAGATAGTCAAGTGTACAAATAGAGGACAAAATTGGACTGCTGGTAGTCAGGAGGATATGCTTTATACAGATAAATCTCTACTACTAGATTAGTCTGTCATTTACCTTTTTAAAAAGCTTTCAGCATTCAGCAACACAGTATGGAAGGATTTGTTGAAAGACACATTTAGATTTCGTAAATGACACCATTAACACTTGATGGAAGTTTCAGAAAAGAGCAGTATGATTTCATCTCCAGAGTGTGGAGTAGACTGAAGGGCAGAGTGACCTTGAGCAACCCTAAGGAGTACAAGGTTGTCATACAAGGCTTCAGCCTGAGCTGTTGTAGCCCCCCACACTATAAACCCCCATAAACGTAACTGGCTCTCAGATCAATAACTAATTAGCCTGTAATTACTTTACAATGCTGACACATCCCCACCCAAAGAGCCTGTTGAAGAGGCTCATAGTGGCTCTCACTAAAAAGGCTCCCTCGACACTGATCCGTTTCCGTAATGGACACACCTCGCTCCGCTGAACTGTAACTCAGGCCCAGGGAGCTCTGCCGGTCAGGGGAGGGTCGTTTGCCAGCTTCCGAAAGATTTCTGGCCTGACCCTCCCTGGTCGCCTCTCTGAGGAAAGCGGCCATTCTCCGCCCCCCTCATCCACCCCCTGACAACTGGGTCCCCCCTCCTGAGGACCATTATGGCTCTTCTGCTGTGCATTAGCGTGCCATCAGTCGCACACAGTGGAACAGCCTGCCATTACTAGCCTACGCTAATGCTCTCTCTGTCCCTCATCCTATCCTCCACTGTCCCTCAGCACACATTTAGACCCATCGCTGGTGAGGAGTCTTTCACAGATGCACTGTGGACCAGGAGCGATAGCAGTAATAAATACATCAAAGAGCTTATCAGCATTTAAAGTGTGTTAGCCATCATATTCTATACAATGGTGATAATAAATAAGGTTGAAAGAAATCTGTCAGGAAAAGCTAATTATGTGCATTATGGTATCCATTCTACAAAGATTGGGGTTGAAAGGCATACAGTTTGCATATTAGTAAACTACAAACCCCATCAAGCAGTATGACTGAATGAGGTTGAAGTTCTAAGGGAGGAAAGCCTCAGACTCCTTTTACTGTAAATAACAATACGACTGGGGCTTCTGGGTTTTTACAGAGGAATTATCTGGCTCCTTCTTTGTCTCGCACTTTAAGGAAATCTCCTTGCCGTGTATGTGTGTGTGTGTGTGTGTGTGTGTTAGGCAATGGCATGATAGGATCCATATGGGGAAACAAACAATGAATCGAATGCAAAACACAAACAGCAGCTCTGGGGGGGGGGGGGGGGGGGGGGCAGGCACCACACACACACACACACACACACACACACACACACACACACACACACAAGCTGCAGGTAAAGCGTCACCTGCTCCGTAATGACAACGGCTCCTGTTTGATATGCAGGAATCTGCCAGTGCCAGGCACCTTGTGTTTGCACACCAGCGTGTGCATCACCAATTACAGCTCTTTCAGAGCCATTTCCCCCCCAGCCCCCAGTGCTGCGAGTGTGGCAGAATTCAAATGTGCCCTGTCACACCAAAGAGGACATTTTCTGCAGGAGTCGTGCACCTGAACCAAATTTTTTATCCCAGCAGTGCCTCCTGCACACAATAACAGCCACCTGTATTAAAACGTAGTTCATCTACAGGAACGCCACCTATTACCGCCTATGCAAACCAAGACGGCGGATTCCTAAAGAAACGCAAGCACCCACACTATAAGTGTATCTAAATTAGCTATGTACCAATGACATTTTACTGTGACTCAAAGAGCTGTAAACAGTGTTGTAAGGCTGCGTGTAGAAATCCGCTTGGAGCTCTAGTGGATTTTTTATTTGTGACGAGAATTCTCGGTCTAACCATTCATGTGCCGTGTGAAAGGGTAGAAATAGGCTCCCACTAGCCCTGCACTAAACTCAGAACGTGGTAAACAAAATAGGATATTTCAGGCAGGAAAAGCCCTGGTAAGAACCAAACCAGATTTAGTTCAAATCTACACACCTACTGTATGACTACTGAAAAATGTAAGGTTAATTTATCAAAATGTTATTTTGAAGTATTAAAAAACATTGTTGTTTTAGAACAGTGGTCCCCAAACTACGGCCCGCCACCTCATTTTGGGTGGCCCCCCAAAACATGTCTCTGGTATATAGCATCCGGCCCGCACGGGAGTACAACATCGTCAAACTATAACCTCCGTAATTTCCCCCATTCATTCTCTATGGCGAGTCTAACAATACACATGTAATATTATTTTTGTCCACTGGTGGTTGTCTGCTCAAAGTATTCTAAAAGTGTATCAAGACACAGAGTTCACACATTTTGAATAAAATACACTTTTGGGACTCCCAGCTAATACCTTTGGGAATGCTAAAGTCTTTTTATTAGTATTATTTCATTTGAGCTACATTTTACATGGTATGATGGCAATATAAACACAGCTAACAATGGTATTAAATTGCAGTAGCCTATTAGCCTGGCTAGCGCCACCACTTCTCAATGAGACGTGGTCTGGGAACCAAATCAAATTTTCTCGTATTTGAAAAAAATGCCCAGATCCGTTTATTGGGTGCCACGGATGTCTATCAAATGTGTCTGTGCATAGCTCATCATCGTCTTGCTTTCCCCCCTGTTCTGTGATTGGTTCCCTATCTGAGGCAAACATTAGGGTGGTAGTTTCTAGGCTGCCTTAGCAGCGTGAATCAAATCGCGTGCAAGGCAGCATGGGAACACCCAGGCTAGTAGCCTATGATTAAATGTAATGGAATATTCAACTAAGGTAGACTGTTGTTGTTCACAGCACAAAGCTATTTATGGTTACTGATATACTCCAAGTCTCTGGCCCTCTCTTAGAGCCAGGCATAGTGAGCTGGCCCTCGGAAGAAAAAGTTTGGGGACCACTGTTTTAGAATTTTCGAACGAAAGGGGCGGTAGTTGGTGCTTTTACGATATATATTACGTTTCATGTAGGGAGTCTTTACTGTTGGTACTGAGGTGAAATACCATAACAGATTGCATTTTTCATAAGGCTAGCATCAGTTAGCAACTAGAATAACTTGTGGAAGTGTGTAGCCTATAAATGTCAGACACTATACCTGTGCCCTACAAAAAAATGGGCAATTTCTGATATGTTTCAGACATTGATGGTGTAGCAATTTCTCTCACCGGCTCACATTCTATTCTCGCTGTTCAGAAATCCATTATTGTATTATGACACATTGCTGCCAATTCTACCGTTTATCATCCATTTCCCAGCATAGGATCTCTGCAGCTCACTTTGGTGACACTGAAGTGCCATTACTGCTGTGTAGAGCAAGTCAAGGGAAAGTCAAATGAAGCTGTAGTGTCTCAACTCTCTCCTTATGAGGGAACATTGTTTTCACTGCATCAAATACTCATCGGGGACACGGTCTGGAAAGGCTTATACCACTAATAATAATATACCCGGAGACACATTCAGGGCACACTTGACTTATATCCCTATGCAAATACTTATGTAAATGGCTGAATCTCTTTTTTTACCACTAAGTCCAGAGTCCTTTTTAACTCTCTTTTTCCCCTCTCTCTGTGTCCCTCTTTGTCCAAGCCTGTGTCTCCCACACGCCGTCTCCTATTTCATATTCCTTTAAAATGTGTGGAATTGACTCCTGTGTTATGTATCTGATTTTATATCTCTTTCCCTCTCCTCTCTCACACTGTTACTGTGAGATAGTGTGAGTGAGCTAGTGGGCTGGCATGCGCTGTAAACTTCAAGGATTGTCTCTCTGTCTTCATCCTCTTTTTTTGTCTGTATATCGTTTCAATATTGCTCTCCTCAGTCTCTCTCTTTACCCTCAATCTCTGCCATCAACACTGCATTGGAATGGGCCATTAGGGAGCAGTTTGGTTCCAGGTAAATGCGAGGTGGCGGGCAATATGATTATCCCTATGATTTTTCAGAAGAAATGCTATTAGACTAAACATATAAGAATGATAACGTGGGGAACCGCTAAAGTCGTCTGGCTTCATTGGGAGAGCCTGCCAGGCAGCCTCGTAATGTGCACTAGGTGCACAGTGGATTGATGTGCTCTGCCCCCATAGGATATGATTGAGAGATGGAATCTCAAACGCGTAAAGAAAGTTTGCTGTCCCTGAAATCCCTTTCTCCGGTGCCAGGGGACCCAGCTGCCTCGGGCAATGTCACATTCAATGCTCCAAATTTAAATATTTGTCTTATCCTCCCGAGTGGGAGAGGCCGTTTAGATTCCAATTTAGTCCAACTCAGTGCGGTCAGATGGAGCGGCGGCGGCAGCAGCGGTGAGTTGTTTTTTGGGGGGGTGACTGGGATTAAGGCGTGATTTATGGCGTGAATGCATCAGCTACGTCCAGCAGGGGTCCCTCCGTACACAAACGCGTGGATGACAAAACACGGCAGCGTCGGGCGGCACCCAGTAACAGCCCCCGTTGGCTCGCACCGAGCTGCTGCTCGGGAAATAATGTGGGGAAATAACAAGGAAGATCCAGCCCCTTTTTTACTCTGAAAAGACCTCTCATTGCCTGCTTTTGCTTTTGAAAGGAGGTGCCCGCGCCGTTCCCCCAGCCATCCAGGAAATGAATTCACCTGCTCCTCTTGCCTGCTTTCTCTGCTTTGAAGCCCTTTTTTTTTGCCCTGCCTTGTCTTCCATTTTCTATCGCTTCCTCCTCTTTCACTCTCCTCTGGCCTGGCACAAAGCAAGTGCCAATTCTTCCGAGTAATTTGATGCCCGGGCCTATGAAATGATTGGTCTATCTCGGCTCCGGCAATGTTTTGCATTGTCAGCTGAATAATCCACCATTTGTCACAGTGTGGGAGAGCAAGCGCTGAAGTTTTTGGAGGTTTGCTGTGTGCGTGTACTGTATATGTGCATGTGTGTATTTGTGTAAATGTGTCTGTGTGTGTGTGTGTCTGTGCGTGTCTGTGCCTTTGTGTGTATCTGTGTCTTTGTGTGTGTGTGTGTGTGTGTGTGTGTGTGTGTGTGTGTGTGTGTGTGTGTGTGTGTGTGTGTGTGTGTGTGCACAAATACTTTGATTGCACAAACTGTGTTGTGGGATACTGAGAAGACAAACACGTCCTGATTGGTTGAGTGGTTGCTTTTTTTAACATATGACTAAATGTATTATACGGTTCTTCAGAATGCTGCAGAAAGTTCCATTAATATGAAAGGACCTTCCCAACGTTTGGAGGGTCCAATAATTCCGCATAATGACCACTGCAAAGAATTAATGACCACTGCCAGTGGCAATGGATTTTGTACTTCTGATTCAACAAGTCTTTCATCAGTCCTTGAGTAGTCCATTCACTTATGACAATGGAGCTTCATTGAAAATGAAAGTCAGCAAGTAATACTTTGCCATGAAACATCTGGAACTTAAAAGTTGTATTTGTGTGGCAAACTATTTGTTTCGAAACGGTAACAAAATCATTTAAAAAGACACATGTGAAGGTTCTTTTCTTGGCAAGTTCTAGAATAAGCGTGATAATGTGTTGTCTACTGGTCATTATCTGAATATAAGTCCCTTCCGGACAAAGCAAGACCAAGTCCTGTTCACCCTGTTGGGACTTATGTAAGGGATAATGTACTGTATTGTCCGCCGGTAATTATCAGAAAATAAGTCCCGACAGGGAGAATTTTCTGATAATTACCGGCGGACAATACATTATCCCGCTTATTACACAGCTACTTGCCAAAACGAGAAAAGAAACCTAACACAATGGGTCTTTAAAAATGATTTTGCTACCGTTTCGTGTCATCCGCTGACAAAATAAATAGTTTGCCACACAGATAGAACTTGACAGTTTCAGGTGTTGCGTGGCAACGTCTTACTAGCTTACTTTCCCTTCAATGAAATTCCATTACAATAAGCGAACGGACATCTTGCGGAGGGATATGAAAGATGTTAATCAACCCGTTGCCATTGACAGCGGTGATTATATACTTTGCCGGTGATTATGTAAGGGATAACGGTCGCCGAGGTGTCCTGTTATACAGAATTAATGGACGAGGGCGAGGGGCAAAGAACTCCCCGGCGCGCAGCGGAGGTGGAGTTGCCTCCGGTGGAGTCCATTAATTCCATATAACTGGACACACCTCGAAGGCCGTTATCCCGCTTATCACCCAGTTGCCACTGTAAAGCAAAGGAAACACGTGGTTCCGTTTAAAAAGAAGCTCACTAGTTCAGCTTGTTGTACAATTTTCGTTGGCCCTATAACAGTGATAGCATGGACAGTTAGCTTGTTTACAGTTGATTCCATTGTTGCGAAGCCTGCCTCCAGGCTCAACTGTTGTCCTACTATCGTTGTTATAGTTACCATTCCTAAGCATTGATATGAAACAGCGATTAAACTTTTCTTTTACCAGATCTACTTCATAGGTGTCCTGTTATTCAGAATTAAAAGCCACCCCGCCAGCCAATCAGAAAAGAGTATTTATTTTCTCCGGGTGATAAATAGATATAACATAGGTCCGAATGTTGGGAAGGCCCATTCATGTGAATGGAACTTTTTGCAGCACTCTCAAGAGCCGTGTAATAATGTCCATTATACAACAATTGGGTTCTATGGAACTATTTTTTTTTTTCTGATTGGCCGAGAGACGTTCCATGAGTTGGAATATCCCTGGACATTTCAACTCAGATTAATAAATCACTCCGCGATACAATGATTTTGACACAATGTTCTCATCCCAGCTCTGCAATGGGTCCCTAATATCTTTTACTGTCTATGGTTACTTTCAAACCATAGCAAACAGTGCTTCACTTTTAAGCCACACAGTCAACTCAATGTAATAAATAAACGAGGATGCTAATTGTTCTCAGCATTGCCAGCATTGTGTATAATATGATTGTCACTTGGAGGAGACTTGTAGATAACTGAGCATAGTTAGCAATGTTCTAGCATCCCGTCAGGCTGTGCAATAATGTCCATTATACAACAATTGGGTTCTATGGAACTATTTTTTTTTTTCTGATTGGCAATGGGTTGGAATATCCCTGACATTTCAACTCAGACTTTGCAGCTAATAATTTTACAATGTTTGACACAATGTTCTCATCCCAGCTCTCTTTCAAGCAATGGGTCCCTACAGTATCTTTTACTGTCTATGGTTACTCCTTAAAACCATAACGAAACAGTGCTTCACCACATCTGTGGATTAAGCCACACAGTCAACTCAATGTAAAGTAAGATAAACGAGGATGCTAATTGTTCTCAGCATTGCCAGCATTGTGTATAATATGATTGTCACTTTGAGGAGACTTGTAGATAACTAACGTTAGCATAGTTAGCTAACCGCTGCTAACCTGCTAGCATCGTCACGTCAGGCTGTGCACAGTAGTGTAACATTTATTCACCATAAATTAATAAAGTTGAGTGGTTCTGCAATGTAGACTATGTTTCCGTTTTTTTGCAGTACCATGTCCCTTACATGGCATGGCCCATCCTTGTAACATGCATGCAGCAAACCTAGATAAGAATGTGATTTCAGCCCGACTTTCAACATTTCTTTCAAGAAGACACGTAAACCACAAAGACCCGTAATGAGGGATCTGGAATGTTGGTTACCTAGCAACCAAGACGCTGTCTATTGAAAAGGGAACTATTTTTTGGTGCGTAAAGAACGATGTCGAAATTAACATTTTTAAACAATAACGGGATTGTAGGATTGACAATAACAGCCCTCACCCACCTGGAAAAAAGAGACTCATACGTGAGATTGCTGTTTATAGACTTCAGTTCTGCATTCAACACCATAATACCACAACAACTCATCTGCAAACTTGACAAACTGGGACTCAGTACCTTCCTCTGCAACTGGCTACTGGACTTCCCTCTGTCAGAGGCCTCAAGTAGAATGCGTGTTGGCAACAATACCTCAAGCAGCATCACACTGAGCACAGGAGCCCCCAAAGCTGGAGTGCTCAGTCCGCTGCTCTTCACCCTGCTGACGCATGACTGCACTGCAACCTACAGCAACAATCACATAGTGAAATTTGCTGACGACACAACTCTCTCATCACCAAGGGCGTGAGACTCAATATAGGTTGGAGGTCGACCATCTGACCACATGGTGCAGGGACAACAACCTCCTGCTGAGCGTCAGCAAGACCAAAGAGATTGTTGTTGACTTCCGGAGAGGTCACACCCAACACCTGCCACTGACCATCGATGGTGCTGTGGTGGAGAGAGAGCAGCACCAAATTCCTGGGGGGTGCACATCAGTGAAGACCTCTCCTGGACCACCAACACTACATCACTGGCGAAGAGAACTCAGCGCCCGCCTGTACTTCCTCTCAGGAAACTCAGGCTGAGCAAGTGCTCCACCAGCCATCATGACCACATTCTACCGAGGCACCATTGAGAGCATCCTCTCCAGCTGTATCGCTGTGTGGGGGCCGGAAGCTGCACTGAATACAACAGGAAAGCCCTGCAGGCGCATAGTGAACACAGCTGGAAGGATTATTGGTGCTTCACTCCCCTCCCTGAAGGACATTTACACCACCCACCTCACCCATAAAGGCGACCAAAATTGTGAGTGATGCAAGTCACCCCGCTCACAATCTGTTTGATCTACTGCCCTCTGGGAAGAGGTACAGAAGCCTCGCTCCCGCACTACCAGACTCACCAACAGCTTCATACACCAAGCTGTAAGGATGCTGAACTCTCTCCCTCCTCTCCCCTCCACCCTCAGCTACATAACATCCTGGACATTGGACCCAAAATGGCCGCCTGCACTACTCCACTTGCACACTTGTACACTTTGCAACTTGTTGAAAACACCTGAAAACACAACACTTCTGCTGCTCTTACATAACTTGCACCACTATGCCACTTTCTTTCTTACTTAGATCAAACAGAACTACCCCAGCCTTTTATTGGCCTGACTTTGCACTAGTATTTTATTGACTGTCTATGCACAATTTCAACCAAATTTTGCTGCTCTTATTTTTTCATTATATGTGCCCTCTTATTTACTTATTTACTTACTTTTTTGTTTACTTGAATGTTATGTTTGTCTGTGGACTTAAATTGGCAAAATATGTCTTGTCTTCACCGTGGAATAGTGAGAAACGTAATTTCGATCTCTTTGTATGTCTGGAACATGTGAAGAAATTGACAATAAAGCTGACTTTGACTTTGACTTTGATGTTTTCAGATTATTTAGTTTGTGGTAGAATTGTTGTATAAAAGCAATATAGCACTCGTGATCGTGGGATTGGTCATGGATATTCCCACGGCTGTTGTTGCCTGCGCCACTCGGCCTCCGGCCTCGTGGCTACGGCCGAACAACACCCGTGGGAATATCCATGACCAACCCCACTCTCACTCGTGCTATATTGCTTAAATAATGACTGGTGGACAATAGCCTGCATTATGCCTTACATAAAATAATGTTTTTCAAAAGTATCTATGCAGTTTCCTTACACACTGGTGTTTTAAATCCCATCTACATCTCTACTAACTGCATGTACATGTTTATCAAATATTAATTCTACAGTGTTTGGAATTATTTTTTTAGTGGAGAGAATGCATCACACTACGGGCCTTTGCATACTGACAATCAATGTGCACGTTTAATTCTAACTGACAAAAATGTCGATATGCAAAGTGGAGAGCCATAAATGTAACAGGACTCCTTCTAAATCATTGTGGCTTGTCTGGTGTTGTTGCTATGTAGTTTGCATAAAAGTGAGAGACTCCCGAACAGTTTTTATAATTTTGAAAAAAAGGAAATCCTCCATTTTCTTCAGATGTATTTACAGAAAATTGATGGGGAAAGCTGAAAACATAAGATAATTTTGCCTAATCGGAGTCTGTAAATGATGTGTGAACCGTTGGAATTGAATTGCTGCACAGTGCATTTTCCCCATGGTAATTTTGTATTTTGCTGTGAAATTTTGTTACTAATAGCTTTGGAGATGTTTAGGGTATATACCCCCCCCCCCCCTTCCACACACAGACACACAAATCTCTGAACGATTTATGCGAATGTCCTCTTGGGTGTGAGACTGTAGCCTTCATCCTTGTTCCAGTTCAACCATAATTTTTTCTCCTTCCCTCTCCCTCCCTCCCTCCCTCTCTCTCTCTCTCTCTCTCTCTCTCTCTCTCTCCCTCTTTCTCTCTCTTTTGGCTTTTTTGTGGGGACAGCTGTCTGGCCTCTGCTCCGCAGAGGAACCTTGTGCTGCCATGCACTCTACCCCTCCACACACACACACATACACACACACCCTCCCCACGCCATCCCCCCACCTCGCTCTTTAAGAGAGAGACAGAGATTAAATCAATTTTTCAGTGTCATCAAACCCATGGCTCAGCTGTTTGTGTTGACAAAGGGGAATGTGTTTACACTGCCCCTTGTAGCTGCTGCAGAGTATGCCATCAAGCACTGGAGACTGAGACAAACAAGTCCCGGGGAGGAGGAGCAGGGAGAAAAAGAGTGGCAAGAAAAGAGCAAAGTCACACATCTTATCCGTCGCGCACAAACATGTCTTCAGAAAAGCAGACCCGGCCAGTGTGTCACAAAGATGCGCTCGTAACATGTTGCTTAGCTCTAATTAACGGCCTAATCAGTGGCGCTATTTAATTTTAATATACAGGTGGAAGCTATTGGATCTGACACGTTTGTCCTTGTTTGGATTATAGATGAGCATGTGACTCATCGCAGCGCTTTCCGCGTTTCATTACAGTGCCATTAGGGCTGCAGATTTCCTGTCTAATCGCATGGCCCTTGACAGGCAGGCTCGACAGATGCCTCTCCACACTCAGGCGCGGGCCAGCCAGCTTTGATATCCCAGCCCCTGCCGAACCAACACCTGCCTCTCAATATAGATGGAGAGCGTGAGAGTGAAGGAGAGGCTCACAGAGAGGGAGAAAGATAGAGAGACACAGAGTGGGAGAGATGCAGAGAGAGAGAGAGTGTTAGAGAGAGACTTGAGCAAATCTGATGAAGTACAGTTAATGAAAGGGAGAGGGGAGATGCTGAGACTCCTGGCAAGAAAGATGGAATTCTGGGTAACTGCTCACTCAGTGGTGCACACAAGAATGATACTCTGGCAGACAACAGGCCTCATGGAAAGAAAAAACTCCTCCTGCCGTGTCGTTGGTAATAAGTGAGAAGTTGGGGGATGCGTAATAATGTTCTTGAGCATATTAGACATCTGACTGTCACCATCGTTTCCCGCTAATCTGAGAGCACCGTATGGACAAGAAAGGCTTTTATCATTGTTGACAAAAAGATGTTCAAACTCATCAGCTTGCCGACACTCATTACCACTTAATATCAGTTAATTGTGGCGTATTTCATTCAAACTCAGTGTTAGGGAAATGAATACTCTTTTCCCTCGCTGCCTATTCAACATAATATCTATTTGCTCTTCAGCAAATTTTCACACTCTTTTTGTCTTTAAATGAAAAAGGAGCCCTCATCTTATTACTAGTCTCTTTCTGAACACCATCATTCCCTTGATGGTCTCATAGTTATACTGAAATTACTCTTTGTATCACATATGTATTGTATTATTACAATGTAATTATATGATATTTTCTTTGTCATAGCATCCCATAATGTCTTCACATTTAAGTGTGTGTGTGTGTGTGGTGGGGGTGGCGGGGGTGAGGGGTTGGCATGGCGGTGGTTGAGCTGAGTATGTCTGTGTGTTTAGGTGACTTGATAGCCTTCACAATGCTTCAGAAAACCTACACTGATGTCTGCTTCACTGAAGCCTTGACTCTAAGTGTGTGACCATGAGAGAAAGGGGTGTGTGTGTGTGTGTGTGTGTGTGTGTGTGTGTGTGTGTGTGTGTGTGTGTGTGTGTGTGTGTGTGTGTGTGTGTGTGTGTGTGTGAGTGTGTATGTGTGTGTGTGTGTGTGTGTGTGTGTGTGTGTGTGTGTGTGTGTGTGTGCGTATTGGGGATAAATATGACAGGAAGTAAAGCATCGGTGGGTATGGCAGGGCCCTGAAAGCTCTCTGGCTGATAAGGGAGAAGAGATGGAAGGAGGTCACCTCACACATGAAAAGCCTGTATGTGTGGACGCTACAGTAAATGCCCCCCAACGGGCACACACACACTGAGACACTACTCCAGCAAACACACGGCTAGGAATGCCTACAGAAGCACACAGGCATGCACTCATGTCACACACACACGCACACACACACACACACTCACACACAGACACAAACAACACACACTGATTCACTCTCATACAGACATGTTTACACCCACACACATCCACAGATTTGCACACAGACACACACACACACACACATCCACATATTTGCAGACACACACACACACACACACACACACACACACACACACAGATACATTATTTATATATTTATTTGATCATTATACACATACACACACACACCCACAACCACCCGATAAACACACTCACACATACATACACACGCACACACACACACACACACACACGCACACACACACACACACACACACACACACAGGCACTCTATTAAAGCCACATCCGCGTGTCCCCTCTGTGACCCTGAATAGGAGTCAGAAAAGTGTGACACATCCACAGCTCTGGTATGCCGCACTCTGATGACTGCTGCTGCCACCGGCAACCAAGCTTCAGCGTTCCGAGGAGATGGGCGGTCTGTATCCTAGGGCAACGTCACACTCCTCGACAGCCAACAGAGCCTCATAAATGTCCTTCAGATTCCACTGTCATTCCAGTCCTGTAAAAGTATGGGGAGAGAAATAGACACTGAAAAAGAGAGATAGAGAGATAGAGAAAAAGAAAGAAAAAAGAAAGAAAGAAAGAAAGATACAGTAGGTAGAGGGAGAGAGGGAAATTAATGTCTCTATGCTTCCATGCTTTTCAGACAGTGTAGTTTGTATCAATATCGTCAGCAGATTGTCAAGGCAGCGACCCATTGTGGAGTCGCATTAAACAGACTCAGTCTCTCAGCTTGACAGGACAGCTGCTAGACTAGAGACATGCACATCATAGGAATGAGCACAGCTTTGCTAACAAGAGACCAGCAGGTGCCAGTAGACAAGCTATAGAGTTTGGTCAGTAGGTTGTGTACATCATTTTTACCCCTCATAATCAATTGTGTGATCTATTCCTGAGTTGCATGTTGTATTCCCTGTTATTTAGATGGCTCATATGTTATCATGTGTTTTGCAGCCTTATTCCATGTAAATATACTGCTCAAAAAATTAAGGGAACACTTCAATCATACACTGGATCGGTAACCTTACTCTGACACTGTTTGGTTCTGAGCACAAGTAAAACTTTTGAGGCGAGTGTTTTATTTTGCAAGGACATTCTGTGAATGTAGTTTGAGAATGGAGAAAAGGGTGGAAGGTTTCAAAAAATGTGTTTTAACAATTGTGGAAAAATGTAAGTGTTCCCTAAATTTTTTGAGCAGTAGGGGTAGGAGGTCTGTGGAGATGCCCTGGGTGAAGGATGCTATTTAACTCAAAATATTGTTATTATATGAATGTGTAGTGAGGGCATATATGAAGTCTGAAGCAAGCAACCTTGAAATGATTTTGAAGTCAAGAGGAAGTTTAAATAATCTGCATTGTTTGCAAAATTGAAAATCTGCTTAACATTCTTCAAGCAGCTAAGCACTAAATTTTGAGTCACAGATATTTTCAATAGCTTTTTTGTTTTGTTCAAAAGAGAAACAAGTCATCTATTAGCAGCAAATCAAAGATTCAAATAGATACCTTGTGACAAATAGATACCTTTAGACTGATTGTTAATAAATGTATGAGGAATACAGACCAGAGAGAGAGAGAGAGGGAGGGAGAGAGAGAAAGAGAGAGGGAGAGAGGGAGCCGGATGAGAAAAATAATGTGAAAGAGAGTCAGGGATGAGGCTAAGGAAGGTGTAAGAGAGATAGAGAGAGAGAGAGAATAGAAAGAGAGAGAATAAAAGAGAGAGAGTCCCATTGCAAGGCCCTGACTTCCACTCCCTCTCATCTAGGTGTAATTTGCAGGTAACGGAGTGGCGAGCCATACCAAATGGCAAAGCAATCACAGGAAGGGATGTGTGTCATCATCGGATCCAGCACACAGAGCTTAATCACCCCCTTTCTAATCATCCGCCACCTCTCTGGCTGTTGTTTTTTTAACCACCTCTTCCGCAAGGATGTTAACAGTCAGTGAAAAAACACATTAGACTTGCAAATACATGAGATCTTTTTAAATCGGCACTCTCTACTCCGCAAAGTCAGTCAATCTAGGCTGATCAGCTGAAATTCTCCCGTTAATTACCAGTAGAAAATGGGTTGGCTTTCCTTCGTTTTTCCCCCCTATGGAGCTATTAATTAGGCTCCCATTGAAAGAATGTTTGAGGGACACCTTTTGGGAAGCAAAGGAACGCATGTGATTGCAGGCTTTGGCTGTTACACATCCATCCGAATGGTACTACTGCACCAACTTCACAACGTTGGAAGAACCAGTTTCATAGTGAACAAAAACAAAAACACAGCAACAAAATGCCAGGCAAGGGAGCGCTTAACCCAATGGAACCTTTTAGCCTTTCACTTTCACCATGGCTACCAAAATAATCGGTTCCCAGTTTAAAAATAGTGTTTTTTTTAACTGGATGAACATTAACATGCTTTCTTATGCTATAGCCTTGTGTGTGTTGGCTTGTGCACTGTGGGGTATATGGTACAGCTGCACATATAGCATAGGTAAGATGAGCAACCGTGCAGAAATGTAAATAACATTTAGAGGGCTGAGATCCAGAGGGGCGTAAGTGACATTTTTGGCGAAATTGAGATATACATCAAATGAATGCTCTTTATCAGCTCTTTCGACTGTCAAAAGGAGAACATCATTTTAAAAGCAATTAGTCTAATTAATTTAGAGTTATTAGTGAAAAACCAAAGGACCTAACACTGAACACAATCAACCTAGCCAGTGAAATGTTACCATGCCAGCAGTGACTCCAGCAGCAGCCTTCTATCATGGGAAGGTGGCCTAACAGTGAATGCATTACTTTACCAACACACAGTCACACAAAAAAACAACATATAGGCAGCAGTTGGTTCAACAGCAGCATGGTTCACACTGTCACACCCTTTCAGACTTTGTGGAGATGGGGTGTAGCATTGCTGAGCATCTGTAGACTAGAGCAAAGGGGTTAGAGTTTTACTCATCTATTTTTAAGGGAGGAATTGTCAATGCCCATGAAGAATTTCAAGCAACTCGTAGTCTGACTAGAAGGAAAGAGAGGTTCATGAAGTAGTTTGAGGGAGATCTCCGCCGGGGGGGACTGGTCGTGAGTGACGTGTGTAAATGGCGGCTTTGTTCTCGGCGCTGACACCAACGGAGTCCTGTCAAAACAAACTATGATGCTGTGCTGAGCCGTGTGGCTCCACACAGCACACAGCCCAGTTAGCACAACAAACAGTGTTATCATAGACAAAGCACAGGCACATGGTGTGGGTATACTCACTACCATATACACAACATAGTAAATATGCATATCTACACACACACACATACACACACATGCACATGCATTTCTCTCTTTTGTTCTCTCTCCCTTTCTCTCTCTCTCTCTCTCTCTACTACTCCACTCTTTCTCTATTTCTAACTAATTCTCTGACACACACTCTCAACATATATATATATATATACACAACTAAACTAAACAAAGACATGCATAAACACAAACACTAAGCCTTGCATTTACATACACACTCTAATGCATACATACAACTGAACACACTAAGCGCAGGGACATACAATATGCATGCATACCACCTTAGCTATCTCTCATGGCATGGAACAGGCTCCAGGGCTGTATATTTAAATGAGACCTTCTGCACTTGTCACCAAGGCAATTACACAGTGGAAGTACATGTCAGGCCCTTCCCTATCCCTACATACAGTATATATATATATATATATACACAAGGAAATATATCCCTCGCATGATCTCTGAAATAGACACACACTCACACACAGACACACACAACATAGACACACATTTGGACCAACACACTCACAAACACACACACACACACACACGCACAAACCCCTTTGGCCTCATCTCTGTCTGACAGATATGATCCCTAACTAACATACTCACACACAAACACAAACACACACACACACACACACACACACACACACACACACACTTTTGGCCTCATCTCTGTCTGACAGATATGAGCCCTAACTAACACACTCACACAAACACACACACACACACACACACACACATTCGAACCCCTTTGGCTTTGGCTGTCTGAAAGATACAGTACGATCTTTGGCTAACACACACACACAGACACACACACATACACACACACACACACACACACACATACGCACACACACACACACACACACATTGCTGACTGCCTCCTCTGTCTGCTTGTGTGCTCCCAGGTATCCCCCGGCTGTGATTCGGTGCTGGTGAATGGGAAGGAGATGCGTGGGCGCCAGTCCCTGATGGTCAACTTCACCTACCTGTACCTGAGCACACAACTGGAGCTGACCGTGTGGGTGCCGCGCCTGCCCCTGCAGATCGATGTCTCCGACACCGAGCTGAGTCAGGTTAAAGGCTGGAGGGTGCCCATCCTCTCCAACAAAAGGTGTGTGCGTCATATGGATGTGTGTGTGTGTGTGTGTGTCAGTGTGTTTGTCACTTTCACCAAGAGCTCGTTTCTTCATTTCTTAGGTTAAAGATGTTTGTATCTATGTGTTCATTTGTGTCCGTGTGCCTGTGTGTGTGTGTGTGTGTGTGTGTGTGTGTGTGTGTGTATGTAACTGCCAACCATTCTTTAGAGCAGTAGTTTAGAGAGGTAGCTGGCTGCACACATTCAAATCCTCTCTCTCAGTGAGCAGCACCTGGGCACCTCCCTCTGTGCAGGGCTGCAGAATGAGCGCTGCTCTTGATTATCACGCTCCCAGTTCATTTAGCCCTTTCTCATCCAAGTCTCATTGAGCTGCCGCCAACGTCACAGCGGCACCCTAATCTCCGCTCGCCCAGGAGGCAGCTCGCCGCATTACCGGGGGCTCGTTCGGGAGGGCCGGCCGGCCGGCGGGCGTGATGAGTTGCGTTGTTATCGGCAGCGCCAGGACCGCAGCCTTCACTCTCTGTCTCCTCGCGCACTCTTCTTTCAATTTGGCCAATTTCTCCTGTCGCCCCAAACACGCCACGGCATACGCCTGTGAAATGGGGGAGCTTCACCTTCGCCACTGGAGAGACTGTGTGTGTGTGTGTGTGTGTGTGTGTGTGTGTGTGTGTGTGTGCATCTGCGTGTGTGTGTGTATGTGTGTAAGAGAGAGAGAGTGAGATAGAGAGAGAGGGAGATTAAAATACCTGTTGCAGTTCATAGGTGTCATATTTTATTCATGAATAGTGAGATAATGGCTTTAGATAGTGTCTGTTCTAGTCAGTAAAAGTGATGTAACTGGATGTAACTGCCTGATTCATAATAGTAATACAGTATAATTAGGTTTGTATCACTGTTTCCAAATCCATAGCCTTAATGCAATATTATAGTGTACTACTCTCTGTAGTCTTTACTGCACCAGCTGTTAGCTGTACACTGTGTTTGTGAGAGGATATGAAGGAATTGGTGTGTGTAGTGTTTGGACATCTTCATCAACGGAATATGTTACAGTGAATTAGGACAAAAGGGAGGAGTGTATCCAGAAGAGGCGTCTGCATGCGATCGGGAGGTAACCGAGAGTTCAACGTGAACATCTGAATAATTAAGAGCTTTATCTCCGGCATCCCCTGTCGATTTTATGGAGGCGATAATAAGGAGATAATGGGTGCATAATATGAAAATGTAAAATTGCGAGTGAGATGCCAAGTCACATGCCTCTGAGCACAATGCCACTGTAAAACTGTGATGCCCAACTTGGAAGCAGCCGCTAGTGTTAAAAGCACTCCAAGCAACACCATTATCTGACTATCAAAGCCTCTTACAAGGATAAAACCTTCAGATTGGACTCGAAATGATAGCAAGCCAGGATGAGACTAAATTAGCTAAAACATAATGGTGTTGACACGAAAGGTGCCTTGAGCATCTAATGCGTGGAAATGTGTTGGTGTATTTTTACCTTTGGCAAATGTTTTGTGTACAAATTGTCTATATGTGTATGTTTGTCTAAGGTTGCAGTTACGTGTTGCGAAATGCTTTCCAGTTGTGGACAAAACTTAAACCCAGATTTGTATCTGTGAGAATGCTTAAAAAAGGCAAAAGAGTAAATATGCTGTCTGAAAAAAAAGTGCTGGACTAATTTAGATTTTGAAATTCCACAGAGGCCTTTAGAATCAATAACAAGAGTTCAAGCTGTGTTAACCTGGAGGCAAATGCAGACATCACAAAAATGAGTTCTAGTAAATATTAAAATCTATTTGTGTTCTATGCAGTCAGGCATTTAATTGACAATCTAAAAGTTAGTTTGAATTAGAATTGTTCTTTTTTTTACAACTCATGCTGGGTCTATTTCATCTGCTGTATAATGCATGAAACATTTATCAAGATGTTGTACTTAATCAATTATTTGGCCCATGCCAATTGGAGAGTGATCATGTAGAATTATATTCAGTGAATGCAGCACCTGTTGTAAACAAGGATGTGAGCAGCTTTCCGTCAGTGATAAACCAGCAAGCCAAAAGCCTCCTCTTAGACCACATGATGTGCTTTTCTATCCAGTCATCTAAAGACTACAGGCCTACAGTCATTTCCTGTGTATTAGCTGCATTGTGTATAAGCCGCAGGGCAGTGTTTTATGCAAGTTAAAAGAAACAAAGCCATATTAATACCTCCGTGTATTAACCTCATAGTTGAAGAAATTTTGCAAAATCAATATATAAACCTATAATAGCTAAATAGTTGGGAAATTACAGCACAGTCCCTGAATACAATACTGTTGACACTGTCATTGCACTCACTTATGTGATGTTGGCTAACGGATAGCCCCTCTTCCTGACACCAGGCCCACACGGGACAGTGAGGATGACGAGGACGACGAGAGGAGAGGAAGGGGCTGCGCGCTGCAGTACCAGTACGCCCTGGTGCGGGTGCTGACCCACTTCGTGGCCGAGCCGGCGGACCCGGGCGGGGAGCTGGTGTACATGCTGGGCGCGGACTGGCAGGCGGACATCACGGAGATGGTGCAGGACTACCTCAAGGTGGAGGACCCGCGCATCGCCCGCCTCATCGATGGCCGCGTCCTCATGGGCAGAGACCTGGGCATCACAACCATCCAGGTACGCCAGGATGGCACCTTTGCCTTAAACCTCGGCTCTTGCCCTTGGCCTATGCCTTTTGCCACCATGTAGGGTGGACATTTGAGAGTGACAGAAAGCGAGTCGGAAAAAGATGGGCTGGGAGCAGGAAATGACTGTGGGCCAGAACCCAAGCGGGTACTTGGACCTGAATGTGCTACAGATACTGGCACTTGTGCTTCAGCTGCCCCAGGCACCAAAGAATCCAACCTAACCAAGACCTCCAAGGCCACATTATAAAGGTCTCAACGTAGTTCTTGAGGAAGACATTCCCATACCCCCAAGGCGCTAATAACAAGCTCTGCCCCTCCTTCAAGGCGCTCATAACAAGCTCTACCCCTCCCCTATGTGCACTCTGATTGTGAGGGCAAGTGGCACTGACAGACTGCTTCCAGCATCTGTTTATGTGTTCATGGCTCGTAAACCTCTATCTCATAATGTACCTTTGTGCCTGTTAAGTATGTCAGGAATAGGCGGGTCTTGTGATATTGACAACACTACGTACGCAGTACACATCTGTCACATCAGGTGTGAAGGTGAGACTTGCCACATCTACGTACCTACATGCTAACAAGCTCAGTCCCAGGATAGAAAACTGAGATCACTGTTCAATTTGCTGCTTACAGCCCTAAAAAAGGTATCAGAAGAAGTGGCATAATATGTGTCTCTTTGTGCCTCCGTGTGTGTGTGTGTGTGTGTGTGTGTGTGTGTGGAGGCAATCATTTGTACTGCACGCATACTGTCCAGGAGAAATCCACTTGTTTATTGGTACAGCGTGGAGTTGGGAGCGGAGTTGTGACGGCCCCCCTTGGGAGGAGCTGCTGTGGCTAGTTTAATGGAAATTCCCCATGAATGAGGAGTGTCAGCTCGCACACTCACTGCTTGTCCCTCACTGTCACCGTTTAGCGCGCCTAAGCTCTTTTGATTTCTTGACGCTTCAATCTCCATGTCTCCCACCCCCTTTCTCTCTCTCTCTCTCTCTCTCTCTCTCTCTCTCTATCTCTCTCTCTATCTCTCTCTCTCTCTGTCGCTGTTGGAAATCCCAGTGGTGTCAGTCAACAAATGCCTTGGCATGAAGACATTTTGCTCAGAGTTGACATTTATTCTAAATTTCCCTGGTGCTGAAATCACAGCCTTCCTTCCTTTTGGTTTCCTGTTGGTGGCATTCAACACTATGCTTTGGTTTCCTGTTGGTGGTGTTTAACACTATGCTTTGGTTTCTGGTTCAGTTTCTGGTTTTGTTTCTGTTCCTAGCAAAACATCAAAAGTCTCTGGTTTTCGTTTTCGTTCCGTTAACCGGTTCAAAGCCTTGCTTCATAATAATATTTAGTGTGATTGCTTTTTGATTTTTTTTCAATACATTTTGATTCAATACATGTTGATTTAAACAAACCACCAGGATTAACTCAGCTGTACTGTTCATTCTGGTTTATGATTTCAGCGCAGGCTTGGTTATTTATTGCTTATTCTTTGTATCAAATCACAGTAGGGGGTTTGTAAAGGGTAAAAAGCAACCATCTGGCTTTGAAAGCCACCAAATGCAGAATGCAGGCTTTGTGAAAATGATAGCTTTTCTTTAATAGGGGATTAAGCGGAATTGCAGTGGCAGAATGGGGTCCTAGACATGAATGGGGCTTTTCATGCAGCCCACTGATGATTACCTTGGCACTTGTTTTGCAGGTAATCTCACCGCTCTCAGACTCCATCTTGGCCGAAAAGACGGTCACGGTCTTGGACGACAAGGTGACCATCTCAGATTTGGGCGTCCAGCTGGTGGCCTCCCTCAGCCTGTCCCTGCTGCCCAACCCTGCGGACGGCCGAGCCATCTACGTCACCACCACGGCACAGGACCTCCTCCACACACCCAAACAGGTGACGGACAGACACGACATCCATCTTGTTTGTGTGTGCCGCTATTTATCGTTTTAGATTGAATTGTAGTAGGACTCAACTGATCCGAGTTAATGATACTAGAGGCTCGCGACTCATGGGTTAATTTAAAGACACAGGTGAAAGATCCGAGTGAGTCACGACTCAAACATCTTTAGTTTTTTGGGCAGCTTGTGCTTTGCCAGTGGTGTGACTTACTTCACTCAGACTTCATTATCATAGCCCCTTACGTGCTGGATAGCAATGCAACAAGAATATACAGTTGAGACATAAAAACACGAGAGAGTAAAAAGAGATAATAAAATGAGATAATCAAACATTGATTAAAAATAAAAGTATGTATTGGTCACTGAATGATGCACGTCATCCTCATATGTGCTTGAAAAGCATTGTACAAGAGTGGAGTGCCAATTAGAGGCTAATCTGAACTTTAATGGGAGCATGATAAAAATGGTGCCAGTGTATAACAGTTTAGTGAGGTGTCGTGTCATTATTCGAACCCCACACTTGGATGCACACACAGATGTGCAGCCGACTGCACATATTTAACCCTGCTAATGTAATTCCGAGGGTGTGAACAGAGCACACAAAAAAGGGAAGCAAGGGTCAGAATCATTTTCTGTCTGATTAAAAGAGCTGGTTGAAGCATGGCTCCTTTAATAGGTCTAAATGGTAGAGCTACATTCCAGGTCTAAACTCTTATGCTTTGTTGGAGATAATGTGTCCAACTCGCCTTGAGCAATTCCCAGCAGTTTAGTCATATATCTGCGAGGAGTAGCCTAAATTACTATTGGAGATTAGAAACTCAAACACTATTTCAGTCCTACAGATGTCTACACAGAAAAGCTAAATGATTTAACAGGGTGCCTGTACATTCATATGGCAAAGTGTTATATGCAATATGATAATAATATTATTATAATTATTTCCCCCACTAATGGTTGCTGCTGTAGCTTTCTTTGTTATGCTAATGTATGGTAATATAAAATACTCTTTGCAGAGTATGTGCAACTGAACTGATATTTTATCCTACAAACCCATTGAGTTCATTGTGTGTGATCTTGTTAGTATCTATGTTTGGTGTATGGACATGTTTATTACGTTACAATGCATGCCATGTGTTTGTACCTTTTATTTCATTGAAAAAGTGTGAGGTGCACAAAGGTGTTAGGTGTGATTAATTCACATAATTACTTAGTCATTTACACAAGTAAATACAAGTAAAAACAATTGCACCTGATGTACACATTTAACCACTCTTCTTTAATTGTTTTGGGTCTTGCCAATGCAAGGCACAGTGTTGATTAAAAATAAAACAGCAGTGCCCCTATTTTATCCAGGGAAATAAAACATCCTGCCTTCTTCCAGACTAAAAACAACCTCAGCTGTCTGGTCTTATTTTGTCAGCATATTGTACCAAGTCTGTGTGTTTCTTGTGTGGTTTCAACATTTTGGGTTTTGCAGTCATACTGTAAAAAGAAGCATTTCATGTGCTCTCTGAAGGTCAAAGCCCTCTTTTCATTGAGACAACATGCATTGCATCTTGTTTGATTCCTGTGTGCTGTGCTCCATAGATTTAAATTTGAAATGTGTGACATCTGAGTTTTTGAGTTTATCTCCTCTGATTTGTCGTTTGTCGCTTCTCCTGCTTTTCAGGAAGCTGTCATCAGTGCCTGGATTCAGTACAGCGATGGCTCTGTGACGCCCCTCAACATCTACGACCCCCGGGACTTCACCTTGACCGCCACCTCCTTGGACGAGGCTGTAGTCTCCACCTACCAGGAGTCCCCGCAGAAGTGGCCCGTGGTGCAGGCCGAGGGAGAGGGCCAGGGGGCCTTGGTCAAGGTGGAGATGGTCATCTCCGAGACGTGCCAGAAGTCCAAGCGCAAGAGTGTGCTGGCGATGGGCGTGGGCAACGTGCGTGTGAAGTTCGGCCAGAACGACGTGGAGCAGCGAGGCGGCGGCAGGGGAGGTGGGCAGGACGAGGGCGAGGGAGGCCTGGACAACAGCACCAGTGAGCAGAGGAACAAGGGTCAGGGAGAGGAGGGCAAAACGGGCTCCGAGTTCACCAAGTACACCAGTGCCGCAGCTGACCGCGAGGATGGCGTGGTGAGGAAAGTGAGCACCACAGCCAAGACCGTGGTGACCAAAAAATCTGCCGGGGCCAAGCAAGGGGGCAGTAGCGGCAGTGGCGGCCAGACCCCCGTGGACTACACCAGCTTCCCCGCTCAGGTGGAGCTCCCCGGGGGTGCGGAGAATGACCTGACCCAGAGCCCGCGCGGGCTGTCCGACCTGGAGATCGGCATGTACGCGCTGCTGGGCGTCTTCTGCCTGGCCATCCTGGTCTTCCTCATCAACTGCGTGAGCTTCGCCTTCAAGTACCGCCACAAGCAGCTGCCCGTGCTGGAGCAGGGCAACATGAACCACGCACACGACTGGGTGTGGCTGGGCAACGAGGCCGACCTCATGGACCACCACCACCACCACCACGCCAACCACCACGGCCCCCTGCCCCACACGGACGAGTGCACCACCGCCATCGACCGCAGCGACAGCTGCGAGGAGAGCAAGTACCTGCTGAACGGCAGCGGGACGCTCAAGGGCAGCGTGTCGGCCCACGGCCAGACACTCCCGCGGACTCTCTCCGACACGCGCGGCCCGTGCGTGGGGAAGGACCAGTCGGGCAAGGCCGAGCCGCTGAACAACTCTCCCCGGGCCTCCAAGGGCAAGCGGGTCAAATTCACGTCCTTCGCCACGGTGCTTCCCGACGAAGGAGGGCCCTACACCAACTCCATCCTTGTCGGGAACGAAGACGACATCAAGTGGGTGTGCCAAGACATGGACTTGGGGCAGTCGGCCGAGATCAGAACCTACATGGAGAGGCTACAAGACAATCTGTGAGAACACAATGTTGGGGTGGGGAACTGGACTCGACAAATCTCACCTGTAATGCCTTTGCGGTTGCTGTTACTTTTTAGTGAAGGACTTTGACGAGGCGACGTCAAGTAGTTTGGAATGCAATGCAAGTGACATTCATTGATTGACATGACAATGACTGAGCAGGGTGAGGGGTGAATGGGTGTGTTGAACAGTTGCCCTGGCTGGCTCTGAGAACTTGAACTAATGCCAGTCGAGGGCGTGGAAAGTAACTAAGTGAAAATGAACCACTGGATGGTGAGACCACGTAAAAGCATACAAGAATGGTGTACATTTATTTGAGCATAAGAATTTCGAAGAGCGAGAATTGAGTTAACTTTTTTTTTTTTTGGTTCAAAAATTCCATCAGTTGGTTTTGTTGAGTAATGTGTTTTCTGACTTTATCTAGCATCGCAGACTGTGTGTGTGTGTACCATCTCATGCAGTGACCAACACTAAATGCCTCCATCAGTTGTATCCATTTCTGTGATCTACATTGATGGTTGGCTATCCCCCACACCTTTGCCACCACCCCCATTCGAAAATGTATGTGCTTTGTGTCACTTGTAGACATCATTTAATCCCATCCCGAATCTGACTACATCAACCCAAAACTATAACCATCATGTAGGCTTTTAACTGCCCATGTAGGCAAATATTTTAGACATCCCAACAAAGAACATACCTGTGCCAACCATGCCCCAGCCAGAAGAAAAATATTAGAAATCCTTTAATAGCTTATGAACGTAACAGTGCCGCCCTACCACCCTTTTTTGCAGTGAATGTTTGAACTGGAGAAAGGAGAAAGAGATTTTTCGAGCGTCCTTCACAGTGTCCCATTGTGGCTGACGGAGGCGCTCACTTGCACAATCGGAGGAAGCTGTGGTGGTCTCTTTCTTCTCCTCCTCCTCCTCACGCTATTCTCACTATAGCGCCGCCTGCCCTCCCTTAGTCTGTGTACAGTATTAGGACGACTGCACAACCATACCAGTAGCGCAAGGAGCTCCACCCTTCCCTCCTAGGCCTGGATGAGTTGGAAAAGTTCCACGGTTGGTCTCAAAAGTAGCACTTCAGGATCTAGAACTAAGGGAAAGAACTGTCTCTGAAGCGATAGGTGAACATTATTCTGTACAGATAGATATTCTTCTACTAACATATATGGTCAGAGTGTGAATGCTTGTTTTACATTGTGTTTACATTGTGTTTTTTCTTTTCTTTTCAAAGGTGTTCATAAACTTTATTTGTGATATTCCCACAAGTTCAAAGACACAAGGTGTCTGTTTGCTCCATTATTGGTTTTGTTTGTCCTGCAGTATCGCTCCACTCTCTAATTTATTTGACAATTCTTGCAGGTGAGAAGAGGCAAAAATGACCTCTTGAACAGCTCAGGTGAAAAAAAAAAACAAATGTATAAAAGAGAAATTGATAGGATGAAATCTGAAAAAGTAGATTGTAAGAATGCAATATTTATTTGTAAGTGTAACATGAAATAGGATGTAAATAAAATCACAAAAAATCTTCTGAAGAGCAAGACTAGGTCATGGCCTACATGGTTAATTTTGTACATTTTGCATAGAAGTGAAACAGAAGGTTTTGCATTGATGCACCATCTTGGATTAGTTTCCCAAACACTATACATGGCTGTGATCTTCATAACTGAGAGAGTTGTCTGTGTGAGATTCTCTTGAGTTATTCTGTGATGGCCGTAGACACAGTCAGCACTCTCATGTTTTTGGGAAACTGAACCTTTTGCTTTTTTTTAAAGGTCCATTCCTTACCCTTGATCATAACATTCATGGAATTTGGGATTGCACAGGAATACCGATACAAGGCCATCAAGGCTGGGGTCACATTTTGTTTCTTGTCAGGATGCTATATTGCCACATAGCTGGACCTGCCACACAAACAAAAAACATACAGTATGGGAAGAAATGGCCACAAGAAGGATGTCCAGCTCACTTCTCTGGCGCATTACTACTGTGTGGGGGTGACAGAAAAGAAAGCAATTTTCTGAGCCAAGGTTTCAGTAGGGGGAAAATAATACCACTCCCGTAAAAAATGTGGGCTGCTGCACTGATGAGAATCTGTCAACCACTGAATGGCTTGTTTAGCCAAGTGGGTGGAACATTTTTTTGCTTTTTAAAGAATAAAACTTTAAAAAGGAATCACAAAGGTTTCAAGGCGACGAGATTCAACAGGGATTCAGACGCAGTCATTCTTATTCTGTGATGTACAAAACTATACAGTCACCGAAGCCTCCTCTCCCATGAGTATTCAGTCAACAATCGTAAAGAGCCAGTGTTCCCTTTTCAAAATATAGCATTCAACTAATGAGCATTATTATATGGACTGATTGTAGCCATTTTTTGTACTCTTAAGTGCAAGTGTGAGTGTTCTGGGCAGTCAGAGCACTTGGCCTTCTGTGAATCATTGTAGTAGATTCATTTTTTTGTTAATTTTTTGGTTTCCTTTTCTTTTTTGTATTCCATACCTCTTTTTACAATATGAGGATGTGTACCTGAACAGTAAAGAATATGTATATAAAACCTTGAAATGTTCCCCATACCAATGTCTCTTGTCACTTATTTCACTCCACTACACAAGATATGTGTACAGATACCGTTTCCTCTGTTCAGGTGTTTCCAGGTGTTTTTTCAGTCCTCCAGAAACCATATAATGTTCTATAAGCATATTGAGAGGCCCTTCATTTGGAAATAAACTATGTTTTCAGCCATCTGAATTGTTCCTGAATCTATAGACAAATATATTTAATTTCTCTTTTCAGTGCTTCTTCCTAACAACCATGTAACCCACTACATAGCACTTTGCTATTGGCTGTAACACTGACTAATCAGGACTCTTGAGAGTCAGAAAGCATATTAATGATACTAGATGTAATCATAGATATGCACTTTGCATGCTTTTAGGACTTAGTGTCCACAGATGTTCTGAGATGTAATGACAAGTGTAATCATACACACACATCCTTTGAAGTCTGCTTTTTATGTGAGCCCATTTTAACCTCTGAAGGAAATAAATGTGTCATGGTGGTACATCCTAGTACTGGCATTACCATTGTTTTATTTATTTATCTATTTTCATATGGTGACATTAACAGATTTATCTATTTTCAAATGGTGACATTAACAGAGAAAGAAGACTTTTGGAAAATATCACATAATTTCTTCCTATATACACACGTCATGTACCTGATATTTAGTTTAATAAGGTGTGTGAGTTTGCTATATATATCATGATTACTGTATATTTTAAGCCACTGTGGTACTGTGGGGGGGCACTGAATTGAAGCCCAAGCTGCAGGTTAAACATATACACAGAAGAATGGTGTCTGCCATTTCGTTACCTTGACTACTATGGAGCTAGACAGAATGTGCAGAATACCTTTTGCCACCTTTTACCTGAATTATTCTAGGACCTCCTTGGGAAAGACATTATCTAGATGACAGCATTTGTTGCTCAAAACCTATATACATATCATTAAGCATTATCTGTACCTTTCCAGATGTGCAAGCTACCCATACCATATAGGCACTAATACACCCCCATACCATCATGGATGCTGGCTTTGGAACTTTGCATTAGTAACATGCTGGATGGCCTCTCTCCAGTGTGCAGTGTTATCTGAGGTCCCAAAGACCACAGCCATTCAATATTGTTTTTCAGCCCTGTTTCTTGTTTACAAAGATTTATCTTGATTCTGTGAATATTTAATGATATTAGCATTATAGATGATCCCCAGATTATTTTCCATTTCACATTGAGGAGCATTATTCATACATTGTTGCATTATTTGGCCAAAGGCTTATACAGAGTTAGTTCTTAAAGACTCTGCCACTTTGTAATGTTTTTTATACCCAACAATGGTGAGAATTATCCTAATTTCTTGTGAAATGTTCCACAGCGTCCCAACGTTATTGAGGATGTAGCCTTGCACCACGGTCGCTGTCCGTGGTGCTGAACGTGTACCACAGTCACTCCCTGGTGCTGGGAGAAGTTGTGCAGAAATAGTCTATTCCCTATAACCATCAACACAACTTTATCAGAATAACTTCTACTTTTCAGATGTTTATTAGATGTTATCCCCCCCCATATACAGTCACACTATCACACACAAATTAAGAAGTAAATGTCTTTGCCTTCTCCAACTGGCGCGTGCTCAGTTCCCCTTTCAAACAAATTCTATTTCAATTTAGTGGCTTCCATTAACATGTGTTTCCCTTCCACGGCGTTGATTTACTGCAGTTATCAAATACATATTGCCAGCCAAGTGAGACATGCAACCTTTCATTTTCACGCCGTCGCCTTACAAATTCGACATGCTACATTAACAAGAAAAATGACTGCGGAGGCCGAGCCAAAGGGAAGTGGTCTGTGTCTTCGCGTGACATTTCGTTTTCATTCCACAAACATTAACCGGCTCCATAGCGTTGCTTAGCGGTGCAGGATGGCGACCAAAGACAGATGCTAGACACAGGTAGCCCAAGCCCAGACCTGTCGCCCGACCCGAGATGAATAGTTAACCTATAGACCAGTGTGTTTGTGTTATTTTTTCATTCATGGCGCGTGTGAAGTTGTGCAAGCAGAGTTTACTCAGGAGGGTGATAGAGCAGGCGAGACCCATAGACGACATTCCTCTCCTCCGTCAAGACCAACATTAAGCGGCTACAGCACTGCCCTCAGGAAAGGTTGTTATTTTCCTGAGGCGGTCACACCAAATACTCCCCTGGGGCGGCTAGCTGCAGGGCTTACTTCCTTCATGTATGTTTCCTCAGAGATTTTACCACAGGCTTTCTAGGAGGCACACTCACTTTAATACGTATTAAAAGTGAACTCCCACTAACAGTTAATCCCTATAGGGTTATCTATTATAATGTGCAATTGACGTCTATACACTAAGGAATAGAAACACCCCAGAAGTGCATGTCTTTGGTTAGGAGTATGCTGAAAACTGACAGTTGATTAACTCAAACATACATAGGCATGTGTTAATCCAACTCAATCTAAAATTCAGTCAAGTGACATATGTAAGCCTACAACAGAAGCACTTTTCAGGGGAGCACACATAGGCCTACATGATTTTTTACAATTGGTTTTACTTTTTTTTTTTTTCAGTTCATGTGGTAGGCATACTGTACTTAACCAAGCCCTTGTGTAGGATGCAATGTTCAGTGAAATTAAGTCTCAAAGTCAGGATATGTGGATTGAATCCCCATCCACCATTGTTCAATTCTGTGCAAGCACATTAGCAGACACCATAAAGAGAGATGGCCCTTTTCTGTGCCTCTCACGTCCACCAGTCCAACAGTGGCATGCGCTCCATTAGGTCACAGCTGACCTGATAAATGAGCGCCTTGACCAATGTCTTCCTCTCTCTGCGCTCTTCCCTCGGTCTCTGTCTCGCAGCATAACCAGAATAATAGGGCTGAGAACGCAGCTGCTGAATAAACAACTTCTTATCAAAGGTGACATTTGCAGAAGCTCACGCCACCACCTGAGCAGTGTGGGAAACAAGAAGCTCACGCCACCACCTGAGCAGTGTGGGAAACAAGAAGCTCACGCCACCACCTGAGCAGTGTGGGAAACAAGAAGCTCACGCCACCACCTGAGCAGTGTGGGAAACAAGAAGCTCACTGGTTTCGTTGTTGCCACAGCTGTCATTTCATGACGCACAGAGTGCTGTCCTCCTTTCTGATAGTTCTGATGCAATATTGGAAGTATTAAGGGTTGACACTACATTCTCAAAAATATATAACTTCTATTTCATCCCAGCTTCTGAGTATTGAATATTTCAACTGATCTGGATGATTAAAGGTTTTGTCAAAAGATTCCATCCAGTATATTGAAACGATACAAGAGCCATTAATCATAAAAAAGAATATCAACAAGTGCATAAGATCAATGGCTACCTAAAATCAGGCTCCTGTGATCTCAGAGGCTTATTCTCCAGTCTTTTACCAGCGAATCAGAGCTTGATAAACTATTAATAAGGATACAGAAATATGGTCATGGGAGTAATGAGTCACATTGTGAGAAACCATTTTCTTTGTGCTCGGGCAGATTGAAAAATATGACTACAATATAAAACTGGATATACCATCAAAGCCCTGAATGTCAATCATTAATAAATGAAGAGGCCTATCTGTCGTCATGTCAGCATCTATGCATCGCTCAATGAATGATTTAGGGACTCTGTCTGCCAATGCGCACACCATGCTTTGACTCAGCTGTGATCTAACTTTGCTTTAAAGTCTGTGCATATGCATTTTTTTGTTTGAAATATGCTCAAACGTACCCGTGGGCTGTGGCACATGTCTCAGAGGTTGGAGCGGATGCCATCAGAGAGGTACTGGTACAGCCCCGCCACCTCCTATCAGTGAATTGTTCCCATGAACCTCAAAGTGAAGTAGCACAGAGAGACTCAGATTCACTGACAGGGCCATTGGGTTGTCAGTCCAATATAAAAGGTTAGGCAGGAACAGGGACAAGGAGGTAGTGAAAGGCAAACATTTTCATTTCAAATCTCTGACTAATCTCTCTGGCAATTGTTGTTTCAAGACATGGTGATGTTTGACTTTCTTCATGCCCATAGTTTCACAGCAGGCCTGCCACCTGAGTTTTTCTCAGTTGTTCTCATTTACACATTTTTGAGTGGCATAGCCTTTTGACATAGCCTACAATGAGGTGTCGCACCCGCAAGTTTCTTGCAGTTCCTCATAGGCAACATGTGGTGTTTTAAAAACAGATCAGAGATATCTGCCCAGCACATCTTTCTGCACAACAGCCCTCATCAATCTGCCCAAAACATGTACACACACACATACAGTACACACACACACACACACACACACACACACACACACACACACACACACACACACACACACACACACACACACACACACACACTTTCCTTCCCCCTTCCCCAGAAACAGCTTAATCACAGAAGCATATGCACATCGTCAACCATCGTCTCCTTGCCCCCTTCTGCCTCGGAAAAACTTTGCAATTCCTGTCCCCCTTTACTGATTTGATGTATGGCGAATGAGGGTGATGCACGCTTGAGGTTCAGCCCATTTCATCTTCCTAAATGACTTCCCATCCATTTCTTCCCACTCTGAGTTATTTAATGAAGGCTGTATATTTTTAGTCCGACAGCTTGGGAGTCTGGAGATGGGAAAGGAGGAAACGTGTAGGGGGGTAGGGGAAGTGGAGGGTGTGTGTGTGTGTGTGTGTGTGTGTGGAGGGGTGGGGGGGGTTGAATTATGGGTGGCATCCAGGCAGCTGAATGTTTGAAATGTATGGCAATTAGTTATTAGGCTCTGGCTGCACTTAGAGACGGTTAGAATAAGCCCCATCGACACGCTGGATACACAGCAGGACACCATAATCACCACTACCTGGTCCAAAATAATTTTGCCGTTTTATGGACCTACTTTATCTGTCAGACATGTAATGACGTTAATCATGGTTGACTGTGTAGCATTAAATAAACAATAGAAGTCTGTATGTATTCATTATGTGCTTGTTTGAATGTGCTTTGTGGTTTGTTGTGGCTTAAAGTAACACTATGTAGGAATTCCCTTTTTCATCAATTTTCAACATAGCGTACTGATTAGGGGGTACCTAATTAACCTGAAACTTACAAAAGGGGTCATGCTCCTACCCATGGCAATGTTACATGCCATAAGTACCGAGCATGCATCGGCAATGTCAGACACTCTCTGTATTGTAGCATTAAAATGAGCTTGAAGTCACTAAAGGTAAAAGAACTACAATGCTGGTTTAATGGGTAGTAGTTTTAACGTCTGCACAGTGGCACAAACAACTACAGACTGCACCAAAAGCCATAATACAATACACACGAGATTCATCTCAGGTTTGAACTAGTTGCTATAATTATAAGGACTTGTGGTTTCAGATGACCAGAATCCATCTATACTCATCTGAATTTCACATGGCTTTCCAACGGTTTGAAGTGAATAACTTTGTAGATGCAACATGAAGGTCTCCAGTCACGCCCAGGCAAACGCCCCAATCACCAGCGCCCTTCCAATTAGTCTGGCTAGCAGGCATGACTAGAAATTATATGTTGCCAATTAGGACATTAATTCGTTTAAATCAAATAAACAAGGGATGTGTTGATTACCACAGCAGCATCAGACAAAACTGAACCACTTTTTTCACAATGCCAATACAACAGGAAATGCATCCAAACAGCAAGGTTTTCATTTGCCTTAAGAAGTAGTTTTGTTTGCTTATTTGTTTTGGAAATATTTTGTGTTCTTTTTCTGGGAAAACAGTAATTGTTTTTGTGGGCAGGGTACCCAGAATCCTAAAATGAAAGCTGAAAATGCTGAAATGTCAGTCATGAATAAATAGTTCAAAAGAGTGTGTGGCTACTCTTTCTTTATTTAGAGTACACAGACACAGGGCCAAACTAGGGCCTCCTGTTTAAAGAATATGATAAACACATTCTTGTGTTTGACTGCATAATGACTGCATATATATGCTGTTGGGATCCTAAGGATTAACATTTTATGCAACAAACTGTATATTTGACAGTTTGTGTCAATGTGTGTGTGTGTGTGTGTGTGTGTGTGTGTGTGGTGTGCCTAAGCATGCATATGCATTTGGATTATTTTCCAGTTGTCTTGGTCTGAAACAGTGGCTCAGAGGGAGGAGTATTCATAAGTTAATTTTGCCTCTAAATTCTGTCCTCGTCACCCTGTTATGTTTACCACCAAAGCGGATGAGCTGAGCTCAGGTGCATCTGGACAGGAGTGCCCGCAGTGATCTCAGAAGGAGGCGGAGGACCACGCCTTCCCATCATCCCCCTGTGTAGGTGCCCCAGTGCCCACTGGGCTGCCTCTGTGGGCAGATGGCCGATAACTCCCCTGGTCCCCCCGTCCCCAAGCCCCCTAGCATGACCATCCTAGTGATATATGACTCGCTTCATACACAGATTACTTACTACTACTTTTCTCTCCAACTCTCTCTCTCTCCTTCTCTCTCTCTGTCTCTATCTCTACCCCTTTCTCTCTTTTCTCTATCTCTCCTTCTCTCCCTTTCTCTCTCTTCCTTTCTGTCAGGGAATCCTAGAGCTACAAGGGATATCTGAAATAGATTAACAGCCTCTATCTTCCCTCCACTGCCCAGTCGGTGTGAAAATTACTTTTCCATGCCTTGCTGAATGCTCATATCAGTGTTTTTCTGTTTTTGCCTTTTATTTTATTTTATTTTTTTCATTCTCTTTGTCTGGGGACGTTCAAATCTCCAGCACTACGCTTATTTCCATTCCCCTCATCGCTGGGCATCCTCTGCTGCGGCACACTCTCTGTGGGCTGGCCACAGAACAAACCGTCGCCACCAGAGTGGGCTTCTGTGTGGCTCAGAAGAGGGTTTTGTTATCCACTAGTCATGGGCATCATTTATTGAAGCAAAATAAAACTCAGCACTGGCCACTCAGAAGGACTGAAGGACAAATGGTGGTCAAAGCAGTTTGAGGATTGTGGTAATATGTAATACAATATATATATATATATATATATATATATATATATATATATATATATATAGAGAGAGAGAGAGAGAGAGAGAGAGAGAATAAAAGGGAGAGTCCCATTGCAAGGCCCTGACTTCCACTCCCTCTCATCTAGGTGTAATTGGCAGGTAATGGAGTGGAGAGAGATTTCAGTGTTTGCAACCTGCATCTATGGTTTAACATAATAAATGTATCATATGTGGAAACAGTATACAGTACATGAGTATGGTGTACTGTATGTACAAAAGACTATACTCCAATATGTATAGCAACAATAGCCCATATTCACCACTAACTTGATTATTTCAGCTGGTCACCATAAAATAAAAGCTGTCATATAGGCACAATGAAAACATGGTGGTCTTTTCTTTAAATGGCAATACAGCAATTATGGCTGGATAAAAGAATACCTTGTAAGTATTTAAAGTGAGAAAAAAACTAATGTCAGAACCCTTTGTTTATGTGGTGCTTTAAAGGAATCTGGTTTTGGAGTGAAAGTTTTGTATTGATAAATTCATAAATTGGCCCTTTAACAGCCCTATTATTTCAAGACACCGGAACCCCTTTTTACTTAAACTAATTAAGTCGGGACAGATAAAGCCACATAAAATGGAGGTATAAAGCATGTGGCAAGAATTTTATACTGTCCACAGCCCTGCAGAGAGACATAGAGAGGGATTAAATTTTAAAATGCAGCCGGGCTTGTAAATCTCTTGATGTTCTCCTGGCATGGGCCGCAGATAAGATGAAAAGATTGAGAGTTGGTTGAATGTCATTTTTATAAAAGTATATCTCCCTTTTGTTGTCTCCTCCATCCTCCATTTCCTTCCACATGGCCATCCAAATTGTTCAATTCCTCCCCCCTCCTTTTTCAACCACAGAGGAAAATGCAGTTTTAAAATCTTCACTTCAAAGAATGCCTTTCCCAATGCAATGGCGTAGATCAGTGCACAATGTAATAATTTCCCATCTCATTTCACACCCACTCACAATGTAGCCGTGGCGGGGAGGCACATTTGTACCTGTCCTACATTATCACAAGTTTAAATAGTGTGCAGTTGTGCGGAGATGTTTAAATTTGTATTTGAAATACAACAGTACTCTCCAACATTCACAATATTGACTATTTTCTTTCATTTGTATTATAAGACACTGTGGAGGTGAGAATGTTGTAATATGAGCAGTCTTATCTTACTATTATCCCCATTCTCAACAAGATATTTTGAACAAGTTTTATATCATCACCTTATCTGAACTTTTAGAAACTGTGTCTCATATGAAAGTGTCTTCCAGCCCTCTTTATATTGTACCAACTAAGTTCCTATAAGAGGTAATGGAATCTGTTAGGCCCTTCCTTCTCTCCATCTTTAACAGTTTCTTGTGTAATGGTAGTGTCCCTGATTATTTTAAAACTGCCTGTGTGAACCCTTTGCTAAAAAAGCCTGGGGCTTGATCCCTCTTCCTCAAAACTACAGACCTATATCCAAATTACCTTTTATATCTAAAAATAGCGTCCAATCAATTTCATTCTGCTCTTGATAACAACAACATTTTTGAGAGGTTTCAATCTGGTTTCCGAAAACATCATAGCACTGAAACAGCACTACTGAAAGTTACTAATGACCTTTTAAGAATAGCTGATGGTGGCTTGGGCTCTGTTCTGATACTTCTGGACCTTAGGGCGGCCTTTGACACAATTAATCACTGCATACTGTTAGACAGGCTGAGGCATTGGGTGGGATTATCTGGTACTGCATTGCAATGGTTTACATCCTATGTCAAATAGAAGGTTCTGTGTCTCTGTGAACAACTATGCATCTTCGTATTCTTCTATTAAATATAGTGTACCACAGGGGTCTGTTTTTGGACCAATTTTATTTTGCTTATACATGCTCCTCTTGGTCACATTTTCCAGAAACTTGGAGTCGCTTTTCATTTCTATGCCGATGATACACAAATTTAACTTCCACTTAGAACCTCAGATGCTAGTAGCTACTAGCTTAATTCACTGAATGACTGCCTTAGTGATGTTAAAAGCTGGATGTCAAAGAATTTTCTCCAGCTAAATTCTCACAAAACAGACATCCCTGTAAGTAGATCCCAGCACATAGTGAATCAAATTTTGCCATTTTTAGGTCCCTTACAGGATAAAGTCAAGCCTGTTGCAAAGAATCTCGGCATCTGGTTTGACGGCAACACCATATGAACACCATATTGCAAAGTTTGTGCAATCTTGTTTTTACCAACTAAGTAATATTTCCAAAATAAGACCTATTTTATCATTCAAAGACACAGAAACCATCTTACATGCTTTTATCTCCTCACGCCTGAATTATTATTGTAACAGTCTTTTCACATGCCTCACTCAAAAGTCCTTACACAGGCTTCAAATAGTCCAGAACTCTGTTGCCAGCTGGCTCCTAAATAAGACCAAATGGTATGAACACATCACTCCTGTTCTAGCATCACTACACTGGCTCCCAATATGCTGGAGAATTGATTTTAAAATGTTACTCATTACATTGAAAGCTCTTCATGGCCTTTCCCCTGGTTACATTTCTGATATGCTAGTGTCCTATAGTCCTACATGCACATTAAGGTCTGCAGCCAAAGATTTATTAACTATTCCCAAGTCCCGACTTGCTACTAAGGGGGACAGATCTTTCTGTGTTAGCCCCAAAGCTCTGGAATGCACTGCCTGAGCTGTTAGCTGATTCTGTGACATTTTTTTAAATCTCTTCTTAAAACTCACTTGTACTGCAAAGCCTTTAAAGAGTTTATTTAAGCTTAATTTTTGTTTTGTCTGGTTTTGTCTTGTTTTGGTTTTGTTTTGCCTTGTATTCTGTCTAATTCCTGAAGTTCTTTGTTATTTGTATTGTTTTTACACATTTAATTTTGTTCTGTTTATTCTTTTATGTAAAGCACTTTGTAACTTTGTTTAGAAAAACGCTCTATAAATAAAGATTATTATTATTATTATAAGATGGGTGATGTTTATAATCGATGCCAAGAAACTCAACTCTGATTAAAACAACACTTTCGACCCAGTCATGTAAAAAGCTTGACCAAGCAGCTCAACCACAAGTAATGCAGCAGAGATGACTGGGGAGATGAGAAGGATTCTAGATTAAACAAATTTCTCGTTAATCTCGTTGTTTTTGGGTGGTTCAGTTTTGATCTTTTTGTTTGACTTTTCTCTATTGTGTGAGTAATGAAATGTGTTCTAATTATCCTGGCCTCCTCTCAGCTCCTGATGCCTTTTGCTGCACACATTTACATAAGGCTCTGTCAGGAATCTAGGGCTAGTGACTAAGGCAACCGCAATTCATCCCTCAGTTTCTTATCAAGATATAATTACCAGGCATGAACAGATCTGCCCCCATACCTGTTCCATCTCCCCACTTGCACCCTCTCTAAAAGGTCCCTTCATCACTCTCTGCATTGACCCCGGCCATATTTTTGGTCCATACAAAATCTACAGTGCCTCTTCCTCTCTCCCTCCTCTGCCTCGTTTTTTTCTGTATTTGTGAGGTCACGGTCACTTTGTTTCTGCTATGGATCCTGACTCCGTTTGTTACATCAGTGAGTAATGGCCGACGAGAACAATGGCCCCCCAAGTATTATTGAGCAACCGTGCGCTATCCTACTATCCCACCATCCCACCATCTCTGTCTCCTTTCTATTTTCTACTTTCTACTCTCTCTCTTCATGCTCAATATATAATCCATTTGAGGAGCGAGAGAGGAGATGGGGGGGGCAAGGGTGGAGGGCAAGTGACGGAGTGGGGTGGGGTGGGTGGGGTGGGGGGGGTGCTCATTGTGGGAGGTGTGAATAATGAGCCATCCTCTTAACACTTTAATCAATGCTTGATTAATATTTATTCATTTTCCTCTTGCAGGAAGGCTATTGTAATGGAATCGGTCGGCTGTTTCCTCCTCCAATTGATTGTAGGAGAGAGGGCTTATTATGCAGGACTGATCAGGCCCCCACTGCCATGCTTCCATGTAAGACCAGGAATCTGTGACCTAGCTGTGGCATCCTGCCATTTGCCATTTCAAGTGGTTGCTCCCTTGTGCTTGTTGAACAAACTTCCCAATTTCTCACTGCTCTAGTAGATTTGTTTCACTGTTTAACTCTCATTGGCGAGTGGAGATTATGCAATGCTTTTGTGATGCCTCTGGCAAACAACAGAACACTACTCAAATCCAGTAGTAGAGACATTGATTGTTTTAAGCACAAGCAACTGAACATTTGGAGCACAATTTGTCAGATGCAGCTTTCAGCAGTTGTAGATTATTTGCAGATACACTTGCATTAACTCACTATGCTATATAGATATTGAAAGCATGACTAAATAAACTGTGCTACCAGCTGATTTACAGGATCTGCTGTATGTGAATGTGAACTGAATGTATAGACAACATACATTAGCCTTCGCTCACCTGCACTTTTGCTCACGCAGCCCAGTAATTCATGGTATTGTACGAACACAACACAGACTTGATTTCCCCGCTCCGTAATGAGATGTCTGAGCTCTGTTCTGTTGAATGAAATTAACTCCGCACCCCAGCGTCCTCACACCAGCAGTGGCGAGGCGAGAGCCTGTTATAGCACATCAGGTCTGCCGCGCCAGACCGCCACGCTCGGCGGCCCTGGCCACGGCGTCCGCCACAGCTCAGGCAGGCCTCACACCGTTCATTCCTCCCTCCCTCTCTCCTTCCCTCTCTCTCTCACTCCTTCCCTCCACTACACTCATTAATAACATAGCCTTGGGATGTCAGTGGGATAAAAGCTGTTTGAGAAGCTGAAGATCAGCACGCCTTTTTTTCTCCTCTTCGTTGGCTCTTTTTTTTTTTTTTTTTTTGTAGCTTTCGCCAGACCAATTTAGTTGTAATACACCCTCTCCACTTGGGCCATGATATGTTTACTGGGCTGCCAGGAGGAAGGCAGCCACTGGGTCTTTGTGCTGTATAACATGCATCTCTATCCCCCTGTGTTATTCCTTCACTCTTTTACCTCTGTATCTTCCATTCACAGCCGTTTCCTTTGTATCGACCTTTGATTCGCGCATCATTTGCAGAGACAGCCGTATGTGAAATCACAGCGACGAGCAGTGATTTATGGCTTGCCATTGTCCTCTGCTTTGCTCCGAGTTAGACGGTGAGTCCCCTTTGCATGCTGCTCATCTTTATCTCAGAGGAGGCAAGCACTCGGAAACGGACGTTTCAGACTATGGCCGCCTGTGGAGAGAAGAAGAGGAGATTAAATGAAGTCTGTTAAGAGGCCGCTGGACAGATGCTGGCGTCTACTGGACAGGTGTCTACTTCCGCCCCGAAGTCAGTTAGATGGACAGACCTTTAATTCAGTGAGATGCGTTTTCTACAGGGTCCTGACACCAGGAAAAGAAAAAAAGCAGTCACTGTAATGTTATGTTTAGCCCATGGGTGACTGGAGCTTGCAGCCATTAACATCTCTAAATGAGACATGACATCAAAGCAGGTATCAGTTGTGTAATGGTTTTCTGCAGAGACTCTCTCTTTGGAGATGCACTCTCCAAACCACTGACCATGACGGAACAAAACGTGTGCTAGGCACTATCTCTGTAATCTTCTATATTATGTCTAAAAGTGCTTCTAGAATAATTTATGATGGTGAACTGTTTTTGACACTCAGTGAGAATGCAGCTAATAAAAAAGCATGATCAATTTGTTCAGTGGTCAAAGGAGCAAAGCTCTTTATCCCTCATACAGAACAGTAGAATACTTCTACTCCTGACAACAAGCAGTGTGCTGCCAAAACACAAGGCTCCTATTGCTGTGTGTTTGTCTGTTCTTCAATGTCTTCCACTCTGAACGGCGATCTCTCACACACAACTCCCAACTCCTCAGCCCTTCAGGATGCCCTGATTCATTCACCTGAAATAAATTCTGACCCACACAGGTGGAAGCATTCCATTCCCAGATAGCAGAGCTGTGCCCACCACTGTTAACACACACACACACACACACTCTTCATATGACATCAATCAGTCAGATGGGACTTGGTGTGGGTAGAATGGCACATCATCCGTCACTGGTTAGCAACTACGTCAATACTTCAACTCGGCGGAGTGATTCACATGCAGAAGTGTTAGCGGCTGTCATGCAACCAGCAGACAGATCATCTGCTCCATGTCCTCCCATCCCTTTTGACAAGGACACAGGCAGCACACACTCGCAGGTAAATCCAAATGATACGGCCATAATGGAACCAGCACCAGCAGCAGTGTATGGGTGGAGCCGGGGTGTGTTACATGTCAAATGAAGCAGCTAAATCATTGCTGTCAACACATTCAGCCAGAAAAAAAAAACTCAATCTATTCATTCCTACATGCATCAAGGTGGATGCACTAGTGGAAAAGTTTAGTAGGTCTCCTGTGATGATTTAGCAGGAAATGAAGGGCGGGTTCAGAGATGACAGAGGCTGTGTTCTCGCCCCCAATCTTTGCTCGTTTCTTCTCTATTCTCTCTCCTACAGCATTCATCTGAGAATTGTGCATTGCCTCGTAGCCCTACATTTAAACACATCAACAAAGACAGTTTTACTATTATGTCACTGAGATGATGGTTGCAGTGGGTGCATGTGGCTTGACTGCACTGGGGTGCAAGATGAATTGAGCACAAGAGTGCACTGGGTTCCATGTGAGAGACTCAATCGAGCACTAGAATGAAGCAGATTCAAGATTAAAAACTCAAAGTTTCCATCCTGTGTCTGTGGCAGGGAGAAAATAAAACACTACTGCCCGCATTCACTTCACACCACCTGGTAAAAAACTTTTTATAAATACATTCTGCATGGAATGGGTTCCTCCGGCTCGAGACAGCAATGCACTTGAGTTGCAGATTAAAAATGTTAAAGCTTTCATCACTGGGCGGAGGTCAGGAACGACACCGTGGCGCTCACATGAGGAGTGGGGAAGTTATGAGCTGACGCAGAAGCTTGTCTTTGGACAGATGCATGCTGGGAGATGAGGTGGTTTGTCACAACTGCTGCGGCTTTTGCTGTGGCTGGGACGCTCTCTCCACACACGCACACACGCACACACGCACACACACACACACACACACACACACACACACACATACATACACACGCACACACAAGGCAAGCATATTGAAATGATGCGAACCACCACCCAAAAGCGCTCCATCATCCTGATGTTTTCATTTTTATCTGTTTTCAGCTGATTTATTGTTGGATGCTGGCTATTTATTACCTTAAAAATGGCCCAGGCCTCTGAGCAATCTGACTTTTTATTGGAGAAGACATGTCCCTCTCTTTCTTGGCTTCTTCCTTGCTTTCTTCACAGGTTGGAGTGTAAAACTGTATTTTAGCTGCCGTGTGTCAGTTAGAGTCGAGGTGCACAGGTATTCCTTAACTAAAGCAGAGGTGGTGTATCTGCAGGCCCTCTGTGCATGTATAGGTGCATCTATAATGCAGTCACTAAGTGCTGAAATACTCTCCTGTATGTATACAAGGTTGATGGCGCAAACGTTAAGCAAAAGTTCCACAGGCTTCACTGGAATGTTGTGGAGCTTTTGGTTTCATTCACTATAAAAATCACAGTGCATACAGTACCTTCCATTCCATCAAATACATTTGTTTACACATCCCAGATCATACACTACCAAACGTGTGTTTAAAAAAATATTTAAAAGAGAAGCTTGATACCAATCCAAAGTTTTTATTTATTGAATCTACTGTGATAATTCACAAGACCCTGTGTTGTGTTTAGACATTTTGAATTGTTAATGTCTCACTCTTTCCACCTTCCTGTGGGCTTGTGCTAGATTACTGTGTAATGCTAGTGCTATGATTGCAGTAATTACTCTATTCTATTCTATTCCAACTACACTATGTAATCACTCCAGTGAGAAGGTGATGTTTTTATAGTTTTGCCGATGTCGGCCCATGAGTCTCCTTTCCCTACGTAACGTCTTTCCGAAACACGGTGGTGTCAAGTAAGCAACTTCACAGTTGCTTTTAAGTTTACAACAAACGTTTTTAACAAAAGTTTACAACAAATTTTTCAACAAACGTTGTTTAACAAAATACCACAACCAGCATAGTCTACTCACCCTAGAAACAAATTCGGAGGATTCAGCCAGCTACATTGGTTTACCTTGTAGTGGCTCAAAAGCATATGCTCAGTTACGTTATGATTTCCACAGCACACAGTTGAAATGTATGCCTTTTTTTTTTATCATGGGATGTGCCAGAGTGAAATAAAAAAAATAAACTATTTAGAACATCCAGAGGGCCAGACATGCATTTTTAAAGAGAGTCACGAGGGTGGGCACTGATTAATATGGCAGAACACCAGGTAGGGCAGGTGCGGCTCCATTTCTCAAACACATAAACAGGTGTGGGTCAGCGAAAACTGACCCAAGCTCCAGGGCCACATGGTGACAAGAGAATGAGAAGCCGAGCACATGCTACCAGAAGGCTAATTTAGATGGCGCTTGCACTCTGCGCTGTCCTGCTGGGGTCATTTTGCAAGTGAGCGTGTATAACATGAAGCGAGGAGATTGTCAAAGTCAAAGTCAGCTTTATTGTCAATTTCTTCACATGTTCCAGACATACAAAGAGATCGAAATTACGTTTCTCACTATCCCGCGGTGAAGACAAGACATATTTGACCAATTTTAAGTCCACAGACAAACATAACATTCAAGTAAACAAAAAAAGTAAAGTAAATAGAGTAAATAAGGGGCACATATAATAATAATGAAAAATAAGAGCAGCAAAATTTTGTTGAAATTGTGCATAGACAGTCAATAAAATACTAGTGCAAATACTGTAAAATACTATAAAATACTGTTTGACCTAAGTAATAAAGAAAGTGGCATAGTGGCATAGTGGCATAGTTGTACTCGGTTCCTTCATGGTGGTGTAATATCACACCACTGATTGGCTGAGACACCTGTGCTGTTCATTTTGGTAGACAATGAGAGCCGTATAGGCCTAATGGCTCTTCTTAGGAGGGAGTAGGTTTTATTGCCTTTCAGGGAAAATGGGATATAATCCTGGAGCTTATATCATTATGTTTCCTGCTTATTACAAAAAGTAAATCACATACAATTTGGGTGTCATTTTAGGATTTAGGAGTTTTGCTAGATGATGGTCAGAATGACACCCCATCCTATGCGATATGCATTCTCTCATGATTACAATGAATGCCTTAGTCACTTAGGCCTGGACGCTTTTACACAATGTCTTTGGATGGTGTGATTTTCATTTGATGCAAATTATAGAGGTAAAATGTCCAAACACACACACAAAGAAACACACACATATCTTGCCTAGGAGACTTGCATTTTTAGGCATCTTCATATTATACCATTGTATGCTGTTTTCAAAGGATTTAAACTGTGTCTTAAAAAGTACCAGTACAGTGTACACTGTTGCCTGCACTGAAATGGACCCTGATTGGATGGTATTCATTTAGGTAAAAAGAAGGCAGACAACTGGATTGTGTTTCCTCATGTTTAACCCTTAAAGGTGTAGGTTTTTGAACATTCTAAGTTCCGCAACAATTGAAGGTTCTGAAATTCTATGTTGAATTCAATGAACCCAGATATTCTTTAGAATGTTCATTTCTCAACATTCCCGTCACACCGGTGTGACGGTACTCCTTTAAGGGTTAAGTAACCTAAGGACAAACCTTTCTACAGAGAAAAGGGAGAAATCAAGAAGACATGTACACACACAATGACTGTCCTGGTGCTCCAGAGACTAGTGTTGACAATTCAAAAATGCCAGCAACCTTCTGTGTTTCTGTAGAGATAGAATTAGGCACCATGCCTGTTTCTGTAAGGGCAATAGCATGCAGGATTTACAATTTAAATGGATCACAATGAATGACAAGCTTCATATGCTCTTAATACAGTGGATGTCTCTATAGTGTCACATTGTGGTCTTTAAGATCCTTTTTAACAGCTTTCCTCTCCTAGTCCATGAATCTACTATGAATTGTGCTGTAGGAAAACTAAATGCAATTCTGTTTCAAATCGCTCCAATACATACTGTACCCACATACCTATATGCCCCAAAGGCAACAAATCCTGCACCAGTGTTTAAGCCTTATCAAAAAGACTCTTCCCTTAACATCAACAACCATGAGGTATAGCAAAAATGTTTACATTAGCACTTAATGCATTACTAATGCACCCTATTCCTGTCTACAGAGTTGTAGGGGGGCATTTTTTATTCAAAGATGCGTTTCAATCATGCTCTACGTTCAATTAGCATGCGGCTCCGGCTTCAGAGAGATGGAATGTGATGCGGGGGATGCCGGTGATTCTGCTTTCTTGTGACAGGCCCGGGCATCATTAGGGACTCTGCATGCAGACAGTGTGACAAAGTGTCATTTCGCATGACTACTGATGTTGCGAGTGTCACCTGGAATGATTCGCTCTAATCAAAGGCTTGCTTTTGGTGGAGGGCTCCCTCAGATCATCCGAATGAGTCAGAATCTCTGTGCAAAACACGTATGAAGACTCCCACAGACACACAAACACACACACATGGGTGCACACACACACATGTGTGCACACACACACACACACACACAAACACACACACACACACATACACACACAAAACACAAATACAAGCTCACCGATATGAAACACCAACAGAAAGATGCACAAACACACACACACGCACAGACAGAAAGGTGTTGACTGAATTATCCATATGTATGAATGTTGCCCATATCTAAATTGGATATCCCCCTCCTCTCCTCTGATGTGCAGGAATTGAAATGGAAATATCGATTTCCACAGAATATATATTTGCCGCTGATTTGACACTTTGTTTATGTGTAAGACATGTCAGGGGAGGCACAGCTGTGTGTTTGGAGTCGAATCGTGACACGCAGAAAGCCAAAGTGACATTTTGCTGGAAAATAATAAGTGGCCCAGCTGTCTGGCCTGCTCTGGCCCTTCCTCAGAGGACACACTTTGCAGATTTTTATTGTGAGCATCCCACTGCTGCACTTCACCACTCGTTCGTGTTAGTCTAATTCAAACAATAGATGTAATGAGGGCAAGTATAAATGGTGTTTGTTCAAGTGGGTCATTTATTATCGGTGTGAAGTAGAGAAGGAGACAGAGGCATTTTGCAGCTCAATTTCCACTACCACACAGGCCAGGCTAAGACAAGAGGGCCCTACAGTGGTGCTCTATACATTGCATCTATATTTTGTGAATGATGCTAACTTAAAGTAATGTTCCTGAGCAAAAACAACCTAGTTTCGAAAGATTAACATGTTATTGTATGAAGGGTGTGTTTTTAGCCTACCTTTGCTGTCTTCCTGTCGTGGCCACCTTGAATAAAAGCTTCAACAAGTAGATTAACAAGAACGATTTAGTGAATAAGACAGATGGATAGATAGGACAGATGGATAGATAGGGAAATTAAAAAAGGACCATCTCACTGTTGAACCTAAACATTGTTTAAGAAGGACTATGCAAATTGTGTTATTTATTTATTTATTTATTTATTTTCCTTTGTATTCAATGATTTTGCTTTTCTTCAAGGGTGGAAATAATGAATGTAAAGGGGAGAAAAGAAAAAGAAAATGTGTTCCTCAGAAATGGAAACAACAAACTATGATTGTTATAACTTACTGAAAATTGAATGAATGAACACAATAAAGTATAAAAAAATAAATAAAAAAAAGTCGTCTACTCTTCTTTTGCGTTCATTGACTGTGATTTGCGCTGCATTCGTTAATCGACTTGTTAAAGGAGAATTCCGGTGTGATATTGACCTAAAGTGTGTTGAAACATGATACCGAGTGTGAACGTATGTCTCATAGCCCATCTCGGCTTGTCCCCTGCACTCCAAAATCTGGCGCTAGATAGCCGATGCTACCAACAGCTTTTTCAATGGTGGTGCTTCGGCATCGGGCTAGCCATGCAAATAAATCACTGTTTTACACCATTTACGAGGCTCAATGTATCTCCACACTTCATTGGTAGACTTCCGAGGGCCCTGACATTTAAAACGAGACATTGAGAACTTTGAAAAAGCACTGGTAGTTTACTTACAAGACATCTATATACATCATATTGTATTTATGTGTGCATGTGTTCACACGCTAGCAGTGCTTGTCCCTCCTGCCTCTGGGGAATCAGCGGAGGCCTTTTCTCTGCGAAGAGGACTCTTATCTTGCTCCTCTGGACCTCCTGTCCCACTTGGAGACTGAGATAAGATCTGTGAGGTTGTGATACAGCTTGTCTTTATCTCTCTTTCTCTCTCTCTGCCTCCCTCTCTCCCTCTCTCTCTCTCTCTTTTTCTCTTTCTCTCTCTCTCTTTCTCTCTTTCTCTCTCTGCCTGCCCGTGGAGACTTTTAGTCACTGTTACCTTGTATGTGTGGCAGTGTGACTGCCATAGAAACCAAAACGCATAAGTACACAAACACAGACACACACACACACACACACACACACACACACACACACACACACACACACACATATGCACACATTGATACCCTTCAATTGAGTACAGTATCCAACACAAAGCATGGAATAATCAGATGTTTCATCACAGGGTAACAATGATTATTGTTTAGCTTAATTGCCATGGTGATTGCTACATCAATCCTCCCTTGACTGCCTACTCTAAGCGACATACCCTTGAAAGTGATTGACAGGGGAGAGTGTGTCAAGAGACATTTAACATTTCTAGTCCACCTGAAAAATTATTTGCATACTATTATCAGGGCAACATTTTTCCACTTGATTATTAAAGAGAGATGTGCAGTCAGTCACCTGTCTTTCTTTGCTAAATGTTTACTGTTTCATTATGTGGAAGTCTATGAATAAGCATAGCTCCCACTGTGGGGATGGATGAGGATGTTGATAATGATGATGATAATGATAATGTTAGTATTAATATTTGAAAGGCATCATTACATTTGTCTCTTTTGGGATTCATAGCAACTCAAATCCAGTGTGAAACAGTGAGAACTGTGATTGCCACTGTAGTAATGTAATATGCTTATGATGAGAGCTCTTTAGGGACACTATGTCAGTGTCTGCCTCAGAGGTACATTTAGGATAATGGATCAGGGGCCGAGTGAATGCACAACAGATGTTTGGAAAAGTATGACTGTTAAGCTTTGTTTTTCACACTATTCAGGGTGATGGAATTGTGTGTGTGTGTGTGTGTGTGTGTGTGTGTGTGTGTGTGTGTGTGTGTGTGTGTGTGTGTGTGTGTGTGTGTGTGTGTGTGTGTGTGTGTGTGTGTGTGTGTGTGTGTGTGTGTGTGTGTGTGTGTGTGTGTGTGTGTGTGTGTGTGTGTGTGTGTGTGTGTGTTGGGGGGAATAAATGGTTCATCTAAACTAGCTTTAAACAGAAACCATGAAATGAAAGAAACCTTTTAAGAACCCCATGATTTGCATACAGTTTTAATCTCTTAATGTATTATCACAGCACATCGCTTTCCAAACCAATATAAAATGAATTCCACCTCAGACAAACTGCAGGTTTTCTTGCAATAAAACAGAGCCAGTTAATGCCATTGTTACTGTTTTATTGCCACTCTGCCGAGATGCCAGTCAGTTCTCATCTGCAGTTCTTAAATCAGCTTCACCCATAGAGCTGCTCAATCTGGAACTGACCCAAGTCATCAGCAGAATCTGGACCGGATCTGTTTTGAATCCAGTCTTCTCATCGGAATTGATTTTAAAAATCAGTCTTAATCTGGTCAGAATCTGGTCTGACTCTGAGGGTTTTTTTTACTGAAATCTGGTTTGAATCCAGTTTTACTGTAATCTGACATGACTCGGGCTCAGATTTGATTTTACAGTAATATGATCCAAACCTGGTCCACAATCTAGTTCACTGATAGGTCAGTGCTTTCTGTAAATCCAGATGATGACATGTTCTATTCTCATACAGAGAGGGACAGACAATATGATAATCTGAATAAGGACAACTGTTTCTGTGAGTGTTCATTGGAAAGGCAAACATAAGGGGAGGCCTGCCCAGCATTGGCACACTGCATGAGACTTAATTATCCGTACTCTGGAAATGTTTTATAATTACTTCTGAAGTCCTCGATAGCGTTCTCCCCAAACTGCACACATAAATCATTGCTGGGTCTCCACCAAAGCTCTGTCGCAGCAGGAAGGACTGTAATGAAAGAGCGACTGAATGAATACAACACTTTTATCAGGGCACCCCTACGCTGGCTCCTTTGAAAGGCATTTTGCTCACTTAAGCAAAAAAAGGAACAAGATCGCTTCTGAGTGTTTTAGCGCCGTTATTTTTTGCTGTAGTAATGCATTCCATTCAGATTGGGTTGATATGATAATTTAACTTTCCCACTGCTTCCCAAGAGCATATAGGAATTACTGCTACTGTAAATATGATTTCATTTCTTCCTCATTTTATGATTCTTGCTTTCCTACAATAGAGCCTGCAGGTTAGGATGAATCCATCACATTGCATGGCTATTTGCTCAGATATACAAATTACAGAGTAACACATAACAAATAAAATCTTTACTTTTCAACCTTTTAACCAGCAGGGCTTAGCACAACACTCACTTGTTCAGGATGGCATATCCGCATATCCACTACTATTGTGTTGGCTATACTATACTGAATGGAAGGACCATTCATCCATTGCCATCTCAAATCTCTCTCTCTCTCTCTCTCTCTCTCTCTCTCTCTCTCTCTCTCTCTCTCTCTCTCTCTCTCTCTCTCTCTCTATATATATATATATATATATATATATATATATATATATATATATATATATATATATATATATATATATCTGTGTGTGTGTGTGTGTGTGTTTTATTGCCTTTGCACTATATTGACAGTATTGTGTTCATGGTAGTAAAAGAGGGATACATGAAGAAGATGTATGTTACTCTAAAAATGGGGGGAGGGATAAAAGGAGAAAGGAAGGAGAGTTCTCCTCTCACTTTCCATCAGAAAATACAAAACCCTGGCAGCCATGTGAGACATTACAGGGTGTGACTTGACTGAACATGACACCATTTGCAACAGCACCATTTCACCATTGGCAATTCAGACAGAACAGAACATCTCTCTGCATGCCACTCCAGTAAAGAGACTCACCAGCCCCCTCTGCAGGACTGGAGTGGCTCTGCACCAAACTAAAACACTGCCCCTGAAACCAAGAAAGCTCAGTTCCATTTATTTCCTCCGTTCACTGGTTTACGAGCGCATTGACAGCTGGCCACTGAAGTGCTCTTGATCGAAGGATCTGCAGGCGGCGTTACATGAGAGGGTGCAGGAGTTTTGAAGGAGGCTTTGGAGGACCTAGTCAAGCTGCACTTGCCATGCTTGCTTAAATTTAGCTCATCATGGTTTATTCTGAAATAAAAGTCCAATGAGAGGTTACGGCCTGATTACTGCAATTAGTGCATGATTTTTTCACCTGAACTGGATGATGACTATTTTTGAAAGGCATTATCTAACTAAATGTCTCGTCCCAGGCCTTGAACCCAAAATTACAATTAAATACAGTTCATCTTCATTACAGTTTTTTTTTCAATTGCTTACCATCTAAATCTTTGCCTATCACATCACACACATACATGCGTGCACACGCGCGCACACACACACACACACACACACACACACACACACACACACACACACACACACACACACACACACACACAGTACAGTTTTTTAACAACTGTTTACACACATTTTCAAAACTCTGTGTCTATTTTTCAAATTTCTACACACAAAATGCAAAATTCCTTAAATCTCCAGCAAAATGACAAACAACATTCAAAATGTCATAAACACATCTCTAAAACAAACATTCACCTCACAATACTCTTGTATGAAAATATATACAGAAGCCCATAAAAGACACAAGAGCTTTAGGTTTTGAGCAACAGTGTGTACATGATGTATCCAAAATGTCATATGACAAAAGTGTTTACAATGTGAGGCAAAAGAGATGTGTTTATGACATTTTGAATGTTGTCATTTTGCTGGAGATTTGAGGCATTTCGCATTTTTTGTGAGCAATAATAGGTTTTGTTTGTAGCGTTTTGAAAAAAAAGAAAATGTGTGTAAAAAATAATATAATATAATATAATAAATTAATAAATATAAAAAATATTTTCAGAAAAGAGAGGAAGCTTAAAATGTGGGACATATTTCAAAATAACTGTTTTAAACTGGTCTGATTTAAGGAACAGGTCACTAAATATGGTGCTTAGGAACAGATTTTGCACAATTCCAACATGTATTCCTGTTCTGCTAAATGAAAGAGATTTAAAGGGTATCATAGGTCATAGAAGTGCTCTCCATGGTGACATACATTGATGAGGGATAATATTCCATTTTCAGTTATTTGGACTCTGGAGACGTAAAAAGTAAAGTTTCATTACGGAAGCCACCGCACACACACACACAGCACCACTTCTCACCCCACCCCCTGTGTTCTCCAGCCAGGCACCAGGCTCCACGCGTGGGCCGTAAACGGCACAGAGAGGGGCTGCATGTGCACTCAGGCCTCCATGATGGCTGTGTTTTGCCCTAATTATCCCTGCAGGGAGCCATGGATCGGCAATTAGTTCTAATAATAAAAACACAAGGAGGTGTTTGGGAAGTGGGGGCTGGGGTGGGGTGGAGTGGAGTGGGATTTGTGGAAGTGTTATACCCACCAGAGTATGCAGACATTCTCCACTTCTCTCTTTCTCACACACCATATTTTACAGTAAACAGTTTGAGGTTCACGATCACACCTCTCTGTAATGAGGTGGAGAGAAGAGATTATGGAGCGTGTGGGCCGACGTTGGCAGTTCAAAACGATTGTCAAGTCGTATCCTCGGGAAGCAAGAGCCTCTGAAACACACATCGTGTTACCAGCCACTTTGAATTTCTCTCTCTTTTCACTGTCCTCTGCATGTGTGTGTGTGTCTGGGGTTTGGTATGCTGAATTGAGTGCTTTGTGTGTGTGTGTGTGTGTGTGTGTGTGTGTGTGTGTGTGTGTGTGTGTGTATTTGTATGTGTGCATTTGTATACGTGTGAGTGTATGTGTATTTGTGTGTATGTGTGTGTGTGTGTGTGTGTGTGTGTGTGTCTGTGACTGAATCCCTGCCTCTCTGATTTCCACACGAGGCGCGTGGTGGAGATGAGAGCAGCTCATCTTCACAGCGGCGACCTCCCCCAGTCCTCCATCTGTTCAGGCTCTTTGTCTGGATCCCCAAAGACACAGAGGGACCAGAGAAGTTTACCAGTCAAAACATCGTCAGCAGGAGGGGTTGTTGGGAGAGGACTTTGATTCGCAAACAAACCCTAAGCTTGCATTTCCGCCCAATAAAAAGACAAAGAAAATGACAACAACAACAACAACAACAACAACAACAACAACAACAACAACAACAACAACAACAACAACAACAACAACAACAACAACAACCACAACCAAGCTTCTGGCAACCAGCCGAAACATTCAACATCTGTGCTCCTTCATTGTGCGTCCAAGAAGTGCCTTTGCTCTGAAGGACGTGATGACCGGAGCTCCATATTCTGAGCTACAGTATGTGTGAGGTCTTGTCAAGAGAGAGGAGCTCCGTGCTGGACAGCCACCCTATCACACCTTGCTGGTGCGACAGACTGAGTGGGCATGAGCGGCCAAGTTGGCCAGACACTGCAAGGTGTCGCTTTGTTTCGTGGGTGACAAGACACTCATCATTCGTTTTCTCTCCCACATGACGCTGTTGCCAAGGACTAGTTATTATGTAATGTCTTTCCAAGAGGTTCTTTTGTTTATGGTTATGTTTAGAACAATACAAAATGATACGATTTACCAAACATATTTTGACAAATATAGTGTTTAACAAAGTATTCTTGTCATTCACAAGTGTCACATTTTCAGACAAATTGGATCCTCCCTTTGGAGGAAGGGAAAGTGCTTTTAGCGCTCACTTGAGAATCACACAGCATCTGGAATTACACACATGGCAACGTACAACAGGCCCTGTTAAATATCCATCTCATGTTATTATGGCAGATTTACATTCCCAAGCAATTTTCAACAGTGTTTACTTACAAGGAGTCGACCCAGGGGAGTGTGGGAAACCAACGCACTGAACATGCCCCAGAAGGAGCCTCAGCCCATGCACAATACACAGCGGTGTATGGGTGGATGATTAAAAAACTATATCATGCAATATTGTGTGGGTTTGAAACTCTTAGCGATTTATCACTGACTAATTTGACTGGCTTCCGCACAATGCTGTTAGACCTACAATATGTTGGTGGATACTAGGAGATTATCAAGCCCATCAAGCTTGTTAAAATGTAATGTGCGCTGCTGGAATTTCTCTATCTCCCTGAGCATGCCCAGTAAACATAGTGCTGCTATCTCAACATCTTTTTGCTGACTGTTAGCTGGTAACATTCACACAGAGATTAGTGATTGCTCTTCAATGGAGCAAGCAACATATTTCAGGTAGTGGATTGCACCTGACAAGACAGACATTCTTGTATGCAAAGTCTGCCTTACTTGAAATCGTTTAGAGGTTTCACAGAAAAGGTGTTGTTTGAAGGCAGCCATTTAATTATGGAAATCATGTCTGTAGGTGGACACACATTGCACTGACAAATTGTGACTAACTGACTAACCTTACACTTAGAAATCTTGATTATGTTATAAGATTTGCAAAAGGATCTGCCATGATTTTTATCTGCCATGAACTTCATGCATTGCTGTGCTGTCCATCAATGAAACTGTAGGGCCCCTCATGAATCTGTCCTGGTAGTGCATTTTGGGAAATCTACAAGAAACCACAATCAAACCGTATACAGTGTATGATGGCACAAATTTGATGTAGGTCCTGCAGTGCAACTGGTATAGAGATATGGAAACCACACCAAGGCCATGGGTTCACTGGGTTCTCCCGTGTGTATCTTCACTGTACTTTAAGTCACATCAGATAAAAGCATCTACTGCTAAATGAATAAATACATGCAGATATATGGAGAGGTCTAAGTCCTCAGTTATATTGACCAAGCTGTGAACACAGTAACAAACACAGATCATTAAATTGCCCTTGTGGATAAAGTCTGTGGCACGGTTGACCTGCAGCGCTGGCACACACTCCCACATGTGAGAGTTGTTTAATATATATGCAGCTTCCTCTTGGCAGAACACAGGGTCTCCAGGGGTCATGGAATTTCTGGAATATCATGGAATTTTGGAAAGTCTATTCCAGACATGGAATTTTTAGCATTTTTGGGGCAAAGTCATGGAATATCATGGAATTTTATTGAAGCAGTTTAAAATTGACTTGCCAAAATACATTAAAGGCACACTCTGCAAGATTTTCACCTTTACGAAGCCATTTTGACGGTAAACAAACGTGTAATAGGCGAATCGTTCGACTAGCATAGCTATATAGTATAGACATAGCGAGTCCCTACCGAGAAAACCAGCAATGCAACTTCTAAGAGCAGCGCCATTTTTCGTGGCCTGTTTGCTGTAGGTAGCCTGACATGGTCTAAGAAGCGAATCACAAGCTGTTTAGTGTCTGACCCCTGTTTTCTCATGGGCTATTTTTGTTTTTAGATGTGTACACTATAGAGTTTTGTGTTTCTTTTTGTCCTTTGTGTATAGTAACTGCTACTTAGTTAGTTGCCATCTCACTCTTATGCATGGCCTCTGTGCTGCAGGTAATACTCCACTTACGACACTTCATGGTGTGACTTTTAATCTCTTGTGTGTGAACTTTTCTTAGAGTTAAATTACGAAATGCAGTGCTATGTGCTATGTGTGCAGTGCAGTGCTATGTGTTCTAGATTTCATAGTTTATTTAGAGGCGTCCATCATATGTAGTGTGTCAAAATAGTTCTGCTGCAGAAAAAGAGCATAAATATTGCTTTAAAAATCTTTCAAGTAAGAAAAAAATCAGTGAGAAGGGGTAGCATCCACTTACAAAAACGATTTAATAAAGTTTTGCAATGACACAAAAACATTGTATTACTGAGTGGAGTGTTTTTGTGAGCTCTTATTTGTCAGAAAGGTTTCTTTCATCTGGATTTAACTTTTTTGATTTTATTTGTGAAGTCCCTTTTCATTCAGAGTGTCGAAAGAGGACTTTTATGCAAATGTTCATATTAGTTTAATGAATTGATCAAAAGCATTTTTTATGCTTTTGAGGATGTAGAGAGTATTTCCCATGAGTTTGTTAAAATATTAATTTACCATATGTAGTCCTAGGGGTGTGCTTTTGTTGGGTCTTCTAATTTGTTGTTGTTGCTTCTAACGCTTACCTAACTACTAAGGCAGCAAGGGAAATGAATCTACAAATAGTCTCAACACAAACACACTCTGAAAAAACTGAAAAAGCTCCCAATTACAGTGTTCTCTGGAAATGTGGGGATAGTGGTGGTAGTGGGGGTGGGGGTACTTGAAGGTGAATAAAGCTTTTGCACTGAGAGAGATGATGTCAAACAACAACACAACAAATCTATCACAGTCAAAGAGCTTTTTAGTTTTGCTGCATTGCCACCCATTATAAGCTTCACAGCCACAAAGCATCCATAGAGCAACCAGTGATAGCATTTGGCATTTAGTTGATTGGATTCTGTTTAAACAAATCTCAGCATCTGCCTTTGGAATCTACTCTGCTATCCATACCTGGTATATGTGTCAGCTTTCAGTGTGACCAAAGTATACAATGCACTCACACAGACACACACACAGACACACACACACAGACACACACACACACACACACACACACACACACACACACACAAACCACTAATCTGTTTTCTGTTTCTGGCATATCCTTGGGTGGAGGTTGGGGGGCCCCTCTAATCCCTCTCATTCTGCCAGGCTACATAGATAAGGTCTGTGGGAGGGAAAAATGTAGCAACCATTCTCTTTCCATGTAGCCGCCTCTGAAACGAACACCACCTTGCAATGGCGGATAAGCCAATCAGGCTGCCAAACAAGACGCTGTTGTTTTGTCTGTGTGCGCTGTACACATTCAGATCTCACTGCTGCGTTCTGAAGCACTGCTTCCACCATGGGCAGCATTATGTAATGGAATATTTGTACTGTATGATTTCTGCTCTGCAAAACTGCCAAATGGAGTCCGCTTGGTGCAGGGCCACTGTAAAATCAGTCATTCCTTCAGCAATTCCTCTGAGATTGTCTTTTTTTCATATTTTCATGCTTAAATGGTTTAAAAGTACAGTACATATGCTCATCTGCAGAGAACTCGGATACCTTCGGGGATTTTGATACAGATGGATGGACAATTATAGACAGTGAACACCAGTTGTTTTCCCCCTCTTTTTTCTATTAGAATAACTTCAATATAGCGATGCTGAAAAAAAGGGGAGAAACGTTTCAACTTTAGGTTTCTTCCATCAGGACTCATCTTAACAAAACATTTTTCTTAGCTAATTAAGGAAAATATAAATATTTAGCTTTCACCTCATCCACTTGACGGTCATCTTAAAAACTGTGAAATAGGCAAATGGGACTGAATATATTATCCCACCAAGAGTAAGGCAGACGTTCTGATATTGCAGAGTAAATTTAACTTAGAGGACACTTTTAATTCTTGGAGGACAGCGCCATTGTTTTCCAAACAGTGCAACTGAATGACCTCATCTATTAGTCGTTTCATTCGTTGTCTTTATATGGCTTTAACGACACCAAGGTGACTTACCAATATCTCTCACTGATCTCCTCACACTGTGGTATCTAAAAATAGTGTCTGTAATCTGACACAGCATCTGAAAATACCCACTGCATAATGGTGAGAAGATGGTGGAACAACGGCACAAATTTGAATTTGTTTTTGTTGTTACCAGCTGAAGGCTAATGAACTTCTCCTAAGACAAGGAAAACAACTGGAGCCAAGGCTATGGTTTATTTTGAACAATAAGTGATCTTCAAGTATGATATCCAAATTTAAACTGAATGCAATGTTTTAGGGCCTCAGTAACAGTAGATAACAGAGGGATGTGGGAAAATAAGAGACCTGTTTTTGATTTGGCCTGTTTTGACAAATTAAGTGTATGGATTTGTCAAACATGAAATACCGTAGTGGCTATGCCCACTGGTTCTCCTATTTTAGCATCCCACTGCTGCACATGTCCTCACTTAACACCATCTTTAAATGGAAAAAAGCTTAGTTTATTTCCGAGCAAAATTAAGAGCCTAATGAATCCATTTGAGCATATCCCAGAGAAACCACTTCATGGATTACTCCGATAAGTGTCTTTCATGACTGTGTGGTCCTTGTGCTGCACCAGAAAGTGAAATTATACAATTGAACAGGAAATGCAGCCTACCATATGTGACATCCTGTTCAAATAATTTAATGTCCTTTGAACTGACATCACCCTGTGCTGTGGTACAAATTAGGTATCCTTGTATGTTGTGCATCATCAAAGCTGTTCTATTGGGAAATCCATGATAAAAGAATTGTCTGCATGTCAGTCAGGGCATTCTTTCACTGCAGTGTGAGGGGATGGTTTAGATAATTACCTCTATCAAATGCACATTTAAGGCCTGCTGCTTAGGTGTAAAGACATATTGCACAAACGCTCCCCTCTCCAAGAAAGTTGATTATGATTGCAGTATATTCTGAGTATAATCTCTTTATAATCTCTGAAAACAAACTATCCTCTTAGTTGAGAACAATTTGCCTCTATATGGTGCTATTCATAAAATCCGATGTAATTATATCATATTTCAGTATATACCGTGGTGTAATGTATTCAATCACTTTCCACTGCAGACAATATGTAATTTCCCCAAATGTCTTTAAATGCAAGAAAGCATAATTGTCAGTGATGCTAAAGTCATTGCACAGTAAATCAAAATGCATAGACGTCTTATGTTTAACCTGTCATAATTACCTTTAAATACATCATATGTACACTCCATACTGTGTATTACAGATATGTACAGCATATAAGACTGATGTTTTACTACTGATGTCTTACTTACCATACTAATAGGCATAGCTTCAGCCTCAGTTACCAAACAGGCCCATGTTGGACAGTCTAATAGAGTAGTGGGTAGACAGTGAGCCTATGTCTTCCTGTTCATTATATGATGCATTTTCCATATGCCTATAAAACAAACTGTTTGAATGTTGGTCACTGCTTGCAAAATAAGTCAATTGTAGCACATTACCACCCCTGGTTGTCAATCAAATCTCTCCCTCTGCCTCTATGCTTTGACCTCTACTCCATCTCCTTGTGCCTCTGACGGCCACAGGTTTGCCTATTTCAAGGCACATAAACTCACAAGCATCCACAGAGCCACCACCGGCACTCTCATTGCAACTGTAAAAGCCTCTTGTGGGCCCTCCTGATTTCAAACCTTGTTTTAACATGCTGTACCAATGGACCTGCTAGTGCACGCTGTCCTCCGTTATTAAATGTGAAGGCGAGATTAAGGTGGCAATTCTGTGAGAAATCAAGCAGTGCGGCCGGCGGCTCGAGCTGGCTGCCTGCATCAGTCCCGGGGCAATGGTAATGCCTCGCATTAGAATTTCAGAGATCGGCTGGTGCCGCTGAGACTCAGTAAGTGATCTGACACAACTGTTGTTATTTCTCACCGGCCTGAAACATTTTAATGGGTTTGAATAATAATAAAAGGAGACGGCATCTTCGCTGTGGATGTGGGAGCGAAATTCCGTCGTAGCAGTGAAAATTGAAAAAAAAAAAAAAAAAAAAGTGAAAAATCAGAGCACCTATCCCAGGCTCAATGGGCCTATCAGTGCAGAAGTACAAAAAAGTTAGTAACTGTATTACCTATAGTGGAACAGTGCTGTATTAACCATAATGTAGATTGTCATTACAGTGTGACAGTACAGTGTTTTAGAAAATATTGACAACATCTGCATGAAATGACTATTAGAGGATCGCATACTGATATTAGCTAATTTAAAATTAGAGAACAACCCCTTGTTTCAGCCATGTCAAGTTACTTGAAGAAGTCATAGTTTAGAAACCAAATGTGTTGGTCATTATCACTAGTGTGGACAATAATCTAAAAGCATGTACAGTACACTAATCCCGAGAGAGTTCTTTGACAAAATATGTAACTTTGGTTGTCAGTCACAATGATGAGAATGGAGTTTCTTACTGATTACTCTTACTGATATTACTTCTGATGTCACTTATCAAAATAAAGTCCTGTAACTTTGTCATAACCCATCCACTAAACGCCATCTAAAAACTATTATTCACTCAGTCAGTATTATTAATGCAGTTAAAGGTGTAAAAGCAGTGCTTTGAATTTTAGTGACCCCCAAAACGTTGCATTTGTCCACGATTTATCACAGGTGAAATGATGGCTACAGGCGATGAAAGACTAATTAGACATGATGGGGATGAGGCAGGAGAGCAGGCTGGGGAGAGAGGCGCGGGGACAGAGTGAGCAGGGTGAAGGATGCCTTTGCCAATGGGGGAAAACTTTGATTTCTTTTTTTCTCAGCTTACTCTGACTTACTCTGAACTGGCCAAAGTTTCTGAGCAGTAAAAATACTCGTGCCAGAGTGCCATCAGATATACAGTATCCTGCTTGTGGCAAAGCAGTTATCAATTTCAAATAATGGGTCATTCCATGCATGCCAAATCACTGAGATGTCCCCAAGGATGGTTGGTATAGAAATTGTATAATTAATAGCAGTTTATTTTCTTGAAATTTTAGTTGGCATGGAATGATTGCAAAGTATTTTAGTGACTACATTTGATGGCATACATTGCATCTTGATTACACCATGCAGTATGTGAAGTGATTAGAAGTGATGTCAAAGTAGAAATGGCAAAAAGATGATAATGTTTTTTATAAGCAAATATTAACATTCAACAAACCTTTTAGCTCATGCACAAATGGAAGAAGTAATTTTCTGTAAAAGGTATAATGTTTGAACGCATGCTAATTAAACCTGGATGGCTTAGTAATGCTTGTCATTCTTTATGTCAAAACTTTTGCCTGCTACCAAAGTGTAAGTCTTACACATCTAGGACATAGACCTAAAAACCTGTTTGATGTCAAAGAAAGTGCACTATTCTGTCTGAGATAAGGCTGAGATCACTATCAGTTGCTTGTAAACAATGAATTTCACATCTCTCAGAACAGAAGTCTCTCTTGCGTTCCTGCTGTTTCCTCAGTTATAAACTTCCCCAGGGTACAGTTGAGCATAATATTGATTTCCACTGATATGCAGATAAGAGTTAGATATATGAAGCAAGATGAAACTGTGCATCTTGCTGAGGAGAGTGTCCTTGTAAAGGTTTGGCCAACTCAGAGTTTGGATGCAAAGGATTATGGGAGAGGAGTAGCATTCTTTCAGCATTCTGTCAAGAAGTGTTAGTCTAAACCTTTCAAGGGCATCAATGTCTAGTTTCTATGTTCAGCTTTACTTACTCTTTCAAGGATACAAGGATACAAGGAAGTTTATTGTCACATGCATATAGTTACTGGAAGTAAGAAATGCAGTGAAATTATGTCTGGTGTCAGCCTATTTGTGCATTAATGGGGGGGGGGGTAAAAAGTGCAGTAGAAGAGGGGTTTAGTAGATTAAGTGGCAAGGGCTGCATAAAAAAAGGTGGGGGAGGATTGGGATTGGGTGGGGGGCACCAACAAGGAGCACCCAAGAGCAACAACACTCTTCTATGATAGAAAACTAAAAATCTGGGTGTGTGGTCAAAACAAGACATTTAAGGAAATAATTACTGATCAACATTTTCCCCCACTATTTTCTAATATATTATCTTCCAAACTAGCCTGGGAATTCCCATACAAATTTGAGATTTGCTCTGCTGGTCCATCTGGCCAAGAGGCCATTGAAGCCCATTTCCAATGTCCCTAAAACACGGGCACGCAAATACAAACGCTAATTTGGTATGGGCATGTATTTCTTTGGAATTGAGTAAACAACTGCATTTAAAACCTTTGTTTACAAGACTGCTGCACTTCTGCAATGATTTGGTAAGAGTTGCACCAATTTAAGTTTAATTTCACTGCTAGTAACACCCCTGCTGGAAGTCGTAAGTCAACAAATTTTTGTCAGACCCACTCTCAATCTCAAGTGAGAAGGGTCTGGTGTCAACGAGGTTACAGCCAAACAACTAATCGATTAATGAGAAAATAACCGATAGATTATTGATAGATAAACTAGACCTATGAAAATAATTGTTAGTTGCAGCCCTAGTCCAAAATCCAAGATATCTTTTGTCTCAGTTCTTGTCAAAGTTTGCAGGGACAGTTTTGACTTATTTTATGGAGCGCCATGGTCCAGCAATGAGGAGCCTTTGCTACTGGCCCTGGGGCATCGTCTTGTCTGTTGTTGGCAGGTAGAGACAGCCTCTGGCGTGCCAACATGACACAATCTCCCAAAACAAGCATTCCTTTGTTATGCTGCTTTGGGTTTATTCTAGCATCTGTCGCAGATAGCTTTACGCCTGTTGCTCTGTGAACACTTTTGACACCTGTTACTGTAGGTCTCCTCTCAGTGGATGTTAGCAATATCAGCCATGGGACTATTTTCACTCTTTCTCATTGGATAACAAGTGAGAGGCCCTTTACTGTTTGACTTAAAAATGACATAGAATGGAAAATTGTTTTTACCTTAGCTTTGTTGAATAAGGAGAGTTCAGAGCATAGCTACTATGTACTAGTAACACGGTTGTTCCCAGCCAATCTCAGACCACTAAAAAACAATTCTGAACAAAGACAAACTGTGACACAAATAGCCTACAAACTATGACTATCCCTCTGATCATCGGCCCTTACAGTACGTTTACATTTAGAGTTGAGTTTGAGATTCAGGAAGAAGTTGCTGGAGCCTATTGTGAATGGTCTTTGTTGTAAGGGTCACTTAATTATTGATGTGGGTACCAAATAAATATGAGGGGCGCTAGATCTCATTATGTCAAGCTTCCTCTTCAGGGCTGCAAGCTTCCGATGATCTTAAGTGCCTCGAAAAAAATCCTCATGTTGCACAAACCCTACTGAACTGATCTCATCAAACTCAAAAGGACTAACTCCAAATGGACATCTGGCAAATATAGACAGCTATATAGCATGGATACATCTATTGTGTGAATGTTTGAGTTCCCCAAACTTACAGGATAAGAGAAAACATAGGTCAGAGTTACAATAGGCTTAGTTTCACATAAAGTCAACTAATTTATGTGGCTTTATAAAACACCCCTTTTAAGTTGAAATAAAACACTTAACTGCATTACAACTCAGCACAACTTGAATTCCTTGATGTGGCTGTAAACGTGATTTAAGTGTACCTCCTGCAGCATTGAGAGAAAAAAAAAGGGTTTCCAATTTCTCCTCTCGACAGGGTCCGTGAGGCAGGCTTTTGTTAGGATTCTGCTCCATTTGTTCCAGCGAAAATTAGGAGTACTTAACTAACCATTGCACTGTAAACGGCCATTATTGAAAGCCTTCTGCATCTGGGGATAGTGAAGTGGGTCTCCAGCAGGGAGTCATTAGGTGCTGCTGCATTGAAAACCAGCACTGGCAGTGAGACGTATTCAGCAAAGTGCAGAGGCACATCCTAGAGACAAGGCCATACGCTGCCTGGGCCATGCATGTTTCAATCGCTTAATTGGCTTCAAGTGAACTTTACTCCCACTGTGTGTGTGTGTGTGTGTTTTTATGTGTGTATTTAAAAGCACAATAGGATAAACATTTTTGAAACAATGTATACTGTACAGATGTTTAAGATGTGATAGAGGAAATACTACCCTTTTGATTTTTGAGCCCTGTGCGCTGCTTTCGTGCTTTCTAAATAATGAAGGATCTGAAAAATACTACATTATAATAGGCCACCCAGGATCCAGAGCCCCACAGGCTGCTCCAGGCACCCGTCACCATGGCAATTGGTTTATGTATTGTAAATGTGAGCGTACTGGAGTGTCACTGGGATGGATGGTGGGAGATGCTGTCCATCAAGCAGGAGTTGAAGGCAGCACCTCAGGCCGACAGCAGTAGGGGCAGCAGAATGTTTTTCTAAGAGTTATTCTGCGTGTTGGTGGGACTCACATGTCAGTCTGGCTCTGAATTTAGCAGTTCTGTGGAGTGTGTGTCTGCATGTGTGAAAGAGTATGAGTGTGTGTGTGTGTGGGTGTTTGTGTGAAATAGAGTGTGAGTATGTGTGTGTGCATAGACACATGTGTGTGTGTCTGTTTGTATGTGTATTATGAGAAAAAGTGCACTTTTGGGAGCTATATGCTAGCTGGTGTAACCCACTTTTAGTGAACTATGCTAAACTAGGCGGTCAGACTGCGTTATTGCACACAGCAAGAGGAGAACACATCCTCTCTGGGGTACACTGCAAATAAGCACATTTCCCAAAAAGTTGGTGTGTTCCTTTAATTTTATGGAGTCAGATAAATCGTGGTTTCTTGTTATATTTACCACTAATGCACTGTCCCTTAAGATTCAAGATGCACTTAACCTTTTCAGCCAAAGTGTTTATAGTGGCAGTATTCTCTGTAGGTATTTCAATGATCCAACTCCATTGCAATTGGAGCACACTGTAAGTGAAATATGACAGCTCCAAAACAGTGGAAAACCCGTTATAGTCCAGTTCTTCCTCATGTGGTCTTGTGTTAATACCAACAAGGATGAGTACAGAATTGCTAAGGAGCGATTAAAGACTAGTTTCCTTTACGTTTCTATGACTTGTCTTTAATGGACCTGCTTCTAAGTAATACACAGAGCAAAATGAATCATTAACTTAAAATGGGGGGGAAAACAGGAAGTATATTCATCAAAAAGTACAGAGTGTAATTGATTACTTGTATTATGAGGACAGCACTAAAAGAGATATCAAAATGGATTATATATCTTGATTAATATTGTTGATTTTTGGTTCTCATTTTCTCTCCAAGCTCACGGTCCTTGAACGTGCCTCCTATTTAAATAATGGTAATGTGTAAGAAATGTAAGCATGTCATGCCAGAAAAACACAATTTCACATACCGGTGTGCATACATACATTCACATCACCACATTAGTCTCTATCGGTCAGGGCCGGTGAGGCCAGGTAAGGGACTGTGGAACCAAAAGCAGACTCAGAAGCTGATTAAAGGTTAATTAGGTTTTAATGTTGAAAACAAAAAATAGGCAGCCAGGCAAAACCACTTGGTAGGCAAAGTCAACTTAGTAGGCGAAAAAAAGCACAGGCAGCAGTACAGGCAGGGCTCAAGCAGATCTCCAGAGTGGCAAAAACAGGCAGAGTTCGTTACACAGGTAGGCCGCAGGCAGTTAAGCAAAGGGGCTAGGCAAGACTCACGTGTCAGAACAGGCAGAGGTCGGAAACAAAGAGCAAGCAAAGGTTTCCAAAAAGGTTCAGGCAAAATAACAAAGTCCAAAAACAGTAAATCCAGCAAGAACACGAGACAACGCAAGAATCCACACTGAAAGACGTGACGATTTGGCAAAAAGTGTTCTACATGGCATGGCTTAAAAGCCATGGCTGACGAGGAGAGTGGCAGCAGGTGTAGCAGAGCAAACACAGGTGATTGGACGCCTCCCTTGTCAGTCAACCAAAAGCCAAGGCAGAAGGAAAACCCGGACCGGAGCAGCAAAGGCATCTCAAGTCACAGGCTACGAGGCTTCTGGACCGGGTTGTGACACTATCAAATGTATCCTGTCATGTAATTGAGTGGTTGTATTGGTGTGTCCTTCACTGGAGGATCCGGCGCATTGATTGAACATTGTTGCCTTCACCTGGCTTCTGCATCACCTTGACCCTTATGCATATGCTGATTTCCTGTCTGACCTGCAGGTTTCCTGGGAAGCCGCGCTAACACCGTGCATCAGGGGGAAAGCTAAACTGATGTTAACTGACAACAAAACGCCTCAGCAACACCATCAACAAAAACTGGGCTTCGTAAAAACTCAAAGTTGCTTTATTTCCTGTGTGGAAATGAGGCCTGGCGCAGACGACCATGAGAAGGGGAGTGGGGAGTGGGGGGGGAGGAGCGTTGAGAACCGACTGCATCTTTATATGGGCATCATTAATTTTTTTATGGATTCAGCAGGTTGTGCTCGGAAAGAAACCGTTTATTGATTTTAGATTTGGCAGGACGGGGGGGAATCGGTGGCGAATGTTAGGGGGCTGAGCTTTGAGCCTCGTCTCTCCTCGGCTTTCCCTTTCTATTTGAGGAGGGATTCAATCCAATACCTGGGCATGAATGTAAAGGGAGAGATGAGGTCATTCATCAGTATGACTTTGTGTCTTTGTAAATCAAAAGGGATGAGACCGGGCTTGTGCCAGCGTCCTTTTATTGAATATGTAAAGTGGCCACTCTGCATTAATCCCAGCCCTGTTCGAATCGCAGCCATGCGACAGCAGATGTGAGGAAGCAGGAAACAGCTTGGCCTTCATGCTGATGAATGAAATACATTAATTGTATGGGACACAATTAGGACAAATTGGGAGTTTTGAAGTGACAGGCAAAATAACACAGAAAAAGAACTGTGTCGGAAAAGATCTAATTATTGATTATATTAGGGTATGTCTTAACTGTTTCACAAAGTAAATAGAAACCAATATAATGTAAACATATCAGTTCACAAACACATTTCTCTGTAAACCTTGACAAGTTAAATTAACTCAAAATATTTGAGGAAACAAATTACCTTTAAAAAATTTAGACAAATGTAGCCTACACATTAAAGTGACCAACCTATGGTTGGAATAAAGCATAGGCTATCAAAGCAGTTAAGTTGCTCTTTATGTATTTTCAGGTTAAATTTGTATGAGTCACTTTCATTTTTCAAGGATTAAGTTGTGTTAAATCATTATTCTGAGTTAGTTTGACTGTTCAGGTGTAGCCTACAGGGTTGTGTTTGTTAATCAACACACTGTCTAACCTCATACATTTTAAAATGCTTTGGTCACCCTTTGTTCAAGGAATAGCCTACATGCCTGGAGTTCCTTCAGTGAGGCCCCTCCAATGAGTTTTTTCCCGTTAGGCCTACCCTTGACTTGACTATCCATCTTACTACTGCCATGCGGAAAGGCCACTTCAGGTTTGTCACTGCTCTCTTGACAGAACTGCCATCAAAATATTATGTTAGACATAATATCATTTCAAATAGTTTTCTAATGATTAGCCACATTCATCCAATTAGCATGTGAAGTAAAAATAATAAAGCCTTTGGAAATAGCCTCATAGTTGGCAGAGATGAAGCTTCCAAGGACGAACAACATTACTAAGGTTAATGGTAATGTTTAAATAATCATATTGCTTGGCATTAGTAAGTGCTCTCAGGGAGGATTCATTTTTCATTATTGTCAGGGGGAAACATTCAAGGGATCTATCTGCCAGAACTTGTAGAACCAACACATCCCAAATGAATAAATTGCCTGAAACAAATAGCGCTATTAAATGCCAAGTGATATATTTTCACCATTGGCACTTTTTTTCCTGTTTAAAAATGTAAATTTTACATTTAGCTTAAGTTTGGTGCTTCTCCAATATGCCCACACACATCCACAGAAAGTAGCAGAGGGCTTGTGTGCCAACCAAAACAACTTAAGCTGATGCCACCTTTTCCGTGCCAGTGCCAGATTCTGGACTGCAAGGTTTAACATTGTATAGCACATAAAATGTCAAAATAGAGGCTAGTAAATAGTCTATAGGCCTACTGTACTAATTATGAGGATTGACTGTCCAGTGAGTTGTCAAGGCATGCTTGTGTATGCCTACCGGTAGAACCATATCACCACTTTTGTTCAGAAATTCTCAGAAAACAATGTTGTTCAGAAAACAAGATGTTTTTAACACTTCAAAATAACATTTGCTAAATCAACCTTACATTTTTCAGTAGCCATAGGTGATACATACAGCGGCGCCGGAACGAGTTTGAAAGTGGGGGTGCAAAAAGTCTACCAAAAATTGTCATTATGTTAGGTGCGTGGTTAGGTGCTGTGTAGTGATTTCGGGTGGTTTCATTCAAGCTGATTGGACTGCAAGTAGCGTATTTTTACGCACAGAGTGATTTAGTCTAGGCTACAAATTCTAAATGAATAATCTGCTAAAATAAACTGCGCCTGATATTGACAGACACAGACACACCAGCATAACCTGAATTTCCATTTAAGGAATAAAGGAGGTAGTCTATAGCAGCCTACAATAATAATGATCACAGTCTCCATTTTCTGTCCTGTGCACGCAGCCTTGTCAATGACTGTGATGAAAAGATCTGCACGTAACCTACAGTACTTGCTACATTTTGAAGGTTAGCGTAAAAGGTCCCCCGGTAACCTGTCACTGTTTATCCCCGTAAGAAAACGACACTAGAATTAGTTACCCAACTGTGCCTGTTCCCTTTGTGTTTGACTGTAATCATGTTATACATTAATTAGTGATTAAAATGACCTTTTTGCGCTCCATATCTGTAACACGAACTGATCTGACCTGACTTGACCCGAGTTTACGTGTAAGCCTGTCTGTGCCTGTCAGCACTCATGATTCTACAACTTTTTACTGCATTGCCATGAACAAAGTAAAGGCAAAAAAGGTGATCTTTGTCGAACAAATTGGGATGCAATGTGAGCCTTGAATTGAATGCCATGCAGGAATTTGCTAGGATCTCAAAACCGGATTATGAACATTCTTTACCATAGAGAAACACACAATAGCGTTGGATTATAAACATGCTTTGCCACAAAAACAGAGAAAAACGTGAGGTAAGTCGAGCTATATGAAGTTATTATTTTGCTGTCACTTCGTCTGTTTTATAACCCAGAAGGATGTACTTGGTATCAAATGATAGCTCTGTGTCTCCTCTTTCATCTGCGTGGCTCTATTCGATGACAGTTCCGCGAGTAATTCAAACGAGAGTAATGGGTGTGCAGTTGGTTTTTGTACATGACGTTATTATTTTGCAGTCACTTCGTCTGTTTTCATAAGCCAGAAGGATCGACATACTTGGTACCAATGGATAGCCCTGTGTCTCCTCTTTCATCTGATATGCTTGCCATATCTATGCGTTCACGGGTTTCAAACGAGAGTAATGGGTGCGCAGGTGAACGCAGAGACTGTAAATATGATGCAATTTGATTTAATTTCATGAATTTAACGTACAGACAAGTGCGTGATCTCGTTGGAAAGCCCCACTTCTGCTCTGTCACACAATAAAGGCTTCTCGCTGCTAGTTGTGGACCAATGTAACAGAGAAGAAAGGGTGTGTTTTTTGACGCACTTTGCGCCAATCGGCTTCGAAAGCGTTAAAATCTCACGTATCCCCTGGAGTGCCTTCACGTGCCCCCATTTGGGAACCACTGGGCGATGCCGTGTCGGTGTTGTGGTCAACAACTGCCCTTTTTTGTTTTTCCCCCTAAAAGTGGGGGTGCGTTCGCACCCCCTGCACCAGTGCTTCCGGATACATATAATGGCTCTGGTTAGACCCGAGCATTCTCGTAATGAAATTAAAATTCCACTGGAGCTCCAAGCGTTGCAGGCCTACAGGCATCCTTACAACACTGTTTACAGCTCTTCAGTCACCGTGAAATGTAATTTTTGGTACATAGCTAATTAAGATACACCTATGGTGTGGGTGGTTGCGTTTCTTTAGGATTCCGTCGTCTTGGTTTGTATAGAAATGGATATTAAGTGAATTATACACGCAAGACGGTGGAAATACGGGACCGACGGTAGGCTAATAGGGAGAGTTCCGATAGGCTGTTGATGTTAGTCTTAAGTAATCGAGCCGCTCATCGGTTTGCCTGTTTGTCAAGGCGGCAATTAGAAATACTTTTTAAGGTTAAAATCAAGGAAATAATACCTTGGGAAGATGGCCGAGCAAGGACGTGCAAAGGATTGAACATGAAAAGGGAATGCTAACCACCATGGGCATAACATACTGTAGGCCAGTGGTTCTCAAATGGTGGTAGGCTACGTGAAGGCACTCCAGGGGGTAGGCTACGGTATTTTTTAAACACAATTATTTAATAAATATTTCAAGAAAATATAAGTTCATAAAAGGAATTTTATATTTCAGTAGGCTTTTCAATTTCATTATCCTAAAAACCCAGAGCCCCCCCCCGTACCAGGATGGTTCGACCCAACCTGTCACATGCCACCCGCCATCACCTGTCAATCACTGTCCAAACTCAAACGGTAATTCTTGTGAAAACACGGAGGGACAAGTGGCAAAGAAGGCCAAACCAGAGCCTAAAGAAGGCCTAACCAGAACTAAAAATGCTTTGCGCTGGTTAGGGGGTACTTGGTTAAAAAAAAAAAATTTTCACAGGGGGTACATCACTGAAAAATCTTTGTGGCAAGGTAACGTTGATACTAACTAATGAAACTACTTAAGGGTCTGTTTTACTGTCTGTAATGCAATGTTTGTTCTCTGTAAAATGTGTAGCATACATATAGCAATTATAAATGAGCCTATTAGTACACTTTCAGAAGTAGCCTAAACTTTACCCCTTAAAAAGTCTGCACTCTTGTTGCAGTCAGTTAGGCCTACCTATGTATTTTGTCTTAAACATTTGCTATTCATTAGCCTACTGTAATGTAGCCTACATCAACATTCTTAAAAGCACAATTCATAAATGTAGCATGCTAAGTGAGTGCATTTAGCCTAGCCTACTTTAGAATGTCATAAATGTTAGAGGTTGTTTGGCCTATCCCTCAATTCCGCATCTTGCATGTCCCCCTCACCCAGACTCAAAACTGTGTGTGTGTGTGTGTGTGTGTGTGTAACATTAACATTTAGATGGAAGAAGTTTTGAAGAACAAGAATATTTTGACTAATAATTCCACAAACTAAACACTTTCTGACATAAAAACACATCTCTGTTGCTGCATTGAAAGTTGTATGTCATCATTAGGTGTATACAATAATTGAGCAATTATATGTATTGTTGTGGTAGCGAAAATGAAATTGAAGATGAGATTGCAAATAGACTCATCAAATTATCATCAGTTTGGGGAGATGAGTGTTTTACAAATGTGCAACTATATTTTATTACTACTAGCACTCCCTGAAAAAGTGTTGGTCCCACACATAAGTCAAAAGCCAGCCAAAAGAAAAGTAGGCCTAAATGACAGTGTACATGGAACAACAAAACAAAACAAAAAACGATTAAGCTCCTAGAGTGAAGATGCACTTTTGCAAACTTACCCTATATAATAGTATACACTTTAAAAATGGCCGACTGGTGCAGATTTGTTCATTGCAGTCCATACAGGTTTCCTCCTAAACACAGACCTTTCCACCATCAGCACTATCAGAAATCCCTGTGTGAGTAATGCACTGGTATCACCACCTTATTGATACAGTGATCAATGAACTGTGCCATCCATCACTGCCAGCAGGTGGATTGTGTCTGACTCTAAAGAGGTGTCTTATTAGGGTTTAAATGTTAGTGTGTATACTCAGAAACACATTGTGGCCTTATTGAGACATGCACTAAGTTACACTACTGGTCAAAGGTTTTGAAACACCTACTTGTTAATGGGTCTTTCTTTTTCTGACTATTACATTGTGGAACAAAACTAAAATATGTAGTATGAAGTAACACCTGTGGGGTTATGTAGTAAACAATAAAAAAGTAATAAACAAAGCAACGTGTTTTATATTTCAGGCCCTTCAAACCAGCCAACCTTTTCTATGATAATAGCAATTCAAACTCTTGGCATTCTCTCAGCCACCTTAAGTTAGACACTGGGAATGGTTTTCCAGCAGCCCTGAAGGAGCTCCCATAAATGTTGAGCACTGCTTTTCATTCACTTACCGGTATGTTACACATTCCAGCATTACAGGTCAACATCGGGGTCCGGGTGCATGTAGGCCTACTTGTTGAGTAAGGTGGTTGCTCTTATTCCTTTATCATCCTTTACCGTCAGAAAACACATTGTTCAAAACATTGCAACCTGGCTTCATGCTGGTGCAAGTGATTACTTTAACACTAATGGATAGTATTGATTTGAGATTTGAGTTTTGTGTCTTTAGATATTGATATGGAATTAGAATAGCACACAAGGCAGACCTACTGTATGCCAATGATGTTAGCAGAGGGAGAATACTGTAATAGTGTCTTTGCGGAAACAAATGAAAGTGAGACATTTATATGCTGAAATAGTTCAAAGTAATCTGCTGAGTTCGCAGTCTGTTTCCCCCTTGTGGTCTGACGAGGGAAGGCACTTGAATGAGAATAATATGGATGGTCATTATTCAGGCTAGCCTACTGCGTGGTATTGTTGTGTTATAAGTTGCATTCATGCAGACCAATCCATAACAATGTTGCTAGTTACATTGTTGATACAATGTGTGAGCAGTCATGTTATGATTTTACCAGGATATAACTTAACCTTTACCTAGAGCATACGTACATATACACAGGTTATAATGATGGTCTTTTACAACCGTAAGCCTCTGATTGTTAGTTGCCATCCCAACCGTTATTTGCTCCTGAACTATTTTATTTGACTGCATTGCTTTCGTTATGCAGACAGAAATACTATGTCATTTCATCCCATCAACGAATTAGTTTTTTTTTTAATGTATCAATACAAATTCTCTCTAATCCTGCATAATAGACTTATTTCTTCTCATTGGCCTCTTGCCTCAGATTCCTGGGGGGGAAAATAGATTTTTTTATATCAAATGATAACAATCTTTTTTTTTCCCCTGCCCGTGTTAGAGTTAATCACCAACGGAGCAGTAAGTCTGATAGAACGCTGTGCATACTGATGATGCCATCATATTTCTCTTTATCAGATCTGCTGTATGGAAGTGGAGGTACGAAGTCGGAGGCATCAGCCATTACTGATGTCCCCCCACCCAGAAACACCTGGCACCACGGCGATAACTCCTCCTGCCTCCTTTGTCAACATTAAGGGAAGTGGATCCTTGGAATTGCATGAATGGAGACAGGTAGGGACGGGGGAGGAAAGATAAGGGCTTGTGTTTCGCGTGGCGTGCCCGTCGTGTTCTCTTTGTGGTTCCTTTCATCCGATTGTTTTCCCGGCCCCTTTATCTGCACCCTGGAAGAAAAATGCCGCCATACCAAGCTGAAATGAAGTTTCTCTCCTTCGCTTGCAAATGTTTTTTTTTTTTTTTTTTTTTTTTATCAGAAGGGGGCTGGAATTGAAAAATGCGCTGTAAATTCTTTCCAAATTGCCCTGAAAGCCATTTGTCTCTTGTTGTCGGTGAAAAAGAGGTGTCCCGCGCTCACTTTTGTGAAGTTGAGCAGCTGATGTGCTTTTAAGCATTTGCCCCTGTTAGCTGATAGATTGTACTTTTTCACCCCTATTCAGACAAGTGGGTGATGAATGAGAGGGTCATTGATTCAGGCATTGGAAACACGTCCTTTTGCTCTTATGCATATTCTCCTTAGGCAGTAGCAGCTCACAGAATGCATTCATTATGTACAGGTATTGATTATCATGTGATCAGCAACCTTAAGCATAACAAGTTTGGCTCGTCTACAGATTCACTGATAACATAAGTGGACTCTGGAATGTGTATGACAGACACACACACACACACACACTCACTCACTCAGACACTTAACAGGAGTTAAGTGTTATGGTTTATGGCATTTTTCTTCATAGCCCACATTTTACATTCAGTTCTTATTTGCCCAACTGCACAAGAAACAAACCGTGTAGTCCCAATGCTTCCGTCCCAGGGTGAGGAACATGGGACCAATTTCAGACTCTTTCTTATGATGTAGCTCCCTGCCAGAAGGCCTTAGAGAAGTCTTACTAAACACTGTTGTTTGCCCAAGCATCAGATTGAGTTCCATTGAACATCAATGAAATGGTAAGCCAGTTTATGGCCCAGATTACCTTTCCCAGAATACTGTTATCATCACAGCAATGCTCGCAGAGAAAAGCAGCCCCTCTTTCAATACATCTCAGTGGAGAGAGTGTGTGAGAAAGGTATACGCAGTGATGGGCAGTAACGTCGCTATTTACAAAACCAAGTAACTTTTTAGTAGCTAAACTCTTTTTTTTATTGATCAAGTAGCGCAGTAGCGTCCTCGAAAGCTAATTTCTCCTGGACATTTCTGACATTTCACACATAACAGCGTTTCCCTGCAGCCATTAAACACATAAATTAGGAAAATAGGATGTTTCTGTGTCGACGACAACACGCCAGGTACAAGCGCATGCGTAGGCATACAGACTAATGTTCACGGTGACGACACACCATAGACAGCGACACACACACACATACAGACACTGGAGGGAAAAGACAGAATAGCCCAAGATCCGTTGTAGAGCATGAACATGTTACCCCATGGCCATACCTTCAAATGTAGGCTAAGTCACTTTAGTCGAGACCAACGAAAATAAATATATTTTCAGATGCCTTCTGTGTGTAATCCAAAGAAAAAGTTCCTGTCGATGTCAACGACATCCAACACAAACATACGAATACACGTTCAGGTGATTGAATTTTATTGAACTACCGTTTTCCCATTTTGCATCAATGAATGAAATTAAGCTTATATCAGCTAACAAAACAAATTAAGTAGGAAAAAGGTGGGAGAATGGAATAATTGATGAAGTTCAAACAGTTAGATAACTCATGGCAATTATTTTTTAGCCTTTATCTGACTGACAGTTGTGTTGATCACTAAAATTGCATTGACTTGGCATGCAGTTTGATTAACTGAAAGTAGCTACTAATGTAGCTGATCAAGCTACTTTTGACAGTTTGTAACTTAGCTTGCTACGGTGCCTACGGTGTGGGACGCCTGACACTGCACTACAGCACATTTTTCGGTTACAATTTGCCTAATTAGTGTCATGATGTATAACGGACAATGTTTTCAAAGAGCCATGGACAAAGCAAACCAAGAGAGCGATCACCCCCATAACCAAACTTGCACCCTGACCCAACCCCTCACCGCACTTTTCAGTTCTCCCATATTTTTTTGGGGGAAAACTGAAAGTTATAATTTACTTATAGTTATAATTTACTTGAACCCACACAAACCTGTTAGCAAATTTGATATTGCTCTGCAGGTTGGTCTGGAACGGAGGCCATTGACGCCCGTTTCCGAATCACCAAAAACCCAGGAACCTGTGTAACACCCACCAACGTAATAACTTCCCACCAATGTAATAAAGACCGAATGTAATAAAAATCGGCACAAAATCAGCACGTTTGAAACATAATAATCCTACCAACGTAATAATTTCCCACCAACGTAATAACTGTTGCCTACTGCCAACGTAATAACCCAATTTCCCACCGTTTGCAGGAAGTTATTACGTTGGTGGGAAGGTTAAAACATGATTACATTAACTTCCCACCAATGTAATAAATCACTGATTTAGTGATATTATATCTGTTTTATCAGTTGTAAGGGTATAGTTGTCAATAATTGTCACCATCTAAACTATCTCATGACCATAAAACTTTATACCCCCACATCCTTTACTTATACCTCAACTTATTATTCATCACCTTTCCTAGGACCCAAGCAAAGCTACATGGATCTTTTGTTATTATTTCATTTAAATAACTGTCATATTTGCAGTCTGTGGCAGCCCTAGAACCATATAGTAAATTATTTTTAAATGTAGTATACTGTATTTATAGGGACAGGTCCCAGACTTTTTTGACAAAGTTTATTTGTCATCCATTGTGTTTTTACTAGGGCTTTCAAAATAACTGATTAATTAATTTGAGAAAAAATAACTGATAAAAAATAGCACAGATTAATCATTTCTGTATGACCTTTGACCCCGAGCCGTTCTAGTCAGACTGTAAGATAAAGGAGAGGGAAGAAAATGTGTTGCCTAGATCATTGATTGGAACTTTATTTACTTTTAAAAAACGGCCTGATGGTGTTGATAAAAATAAAGTGTTGATTAAAATAAAGTCCTCTGCAATGTCTGCAGCAAGGAATTTGCATATCACCGGAGTTCGTCAACTCTAAAGTCGCACATCAATGCAAAGAAATAGTGTTGACATTAAGGGGAGTGTTAATTTATTTTCATTGTGTCCCCTAGGTTATATCTGTGGCCTGAAATGCCTTGTATGTGAAAAAAAACTTCTTCCCGAAGCACTTTTGAATTTATTTCCTCAGCATATTAGGTCATATCATAGATTATTACAGCCATTATTTGAACAGTGAAAATAATAATAAAATATCACTAATGCTGATTATTCAATGATTCATTTGAATTTAAATATTTAAAATACTTTTACAGCAAAAATTATATATGCGATTAATTCAGATTAATTATATCACAGAGTATGTAATTAATTTGATCGATTGACAGCCCTAGTTTTTGCCTTACACAACACCTTTAGTGGGGGCCAAGCAGATTACTGCATAAGATATCATTGTCTTTCTACCTTAGTTATTTTCATCATCTTTTTACTGGGGGCCAAGCAGATGTGAATGCACCCATTGTGTTTCTGCCTTCTCTTACTGGGGGCCAAGCAGTAAAACTACAGTGTTTCTACTCTACTGACTTATGTTTTGTTAATATAATCGATGTGCCCCAATATACAGAATTAATGGACAAGGCTGAGGCAGAGGCAAAGCAGATCTTCTTGACTTTAAGGAGATAGGTAAATTACCCCCAGAGCTTGAATGACTAGATGATGGACATTAAGTAGAGAGGGTGAAGGGAATGGGGGGTTGACTATGGCCTGCGGATTTCTTTTTGTGAGGGCCACCAAGTACCGCTAATAACTGCCGTACAATGTAACTTGGCACTCCAGACCCACAAGTATCGTCTTTTAATTAATATCACTGAGTCTTGGAGAAGGTTATACTCAAGTAAAGTATGTAAGTGTAGTGATTATAACGACAGAAAATGACATTATATAGTGATATAATATATATAGCCTAATACCCAAAACTTGATTAATTAACAAAATGCTGTTTACAAACGGAAGTTCGGGAAGAGCTTGACGGAATTTGCCACGCTTCCTTTTTCAATCAGTCAGGTTACTTATTAGCAGTCTACCTGCCGAAGTTGCAGCATCGGCGTTACTCCGCTCACACCTCCCCTCACGACACCCGTCTTCCATAGTTAAAGAATAAAGGGGTGTGTGGCGAAATCCTGCTCGACTCCTGCCTGCGCAGTCGACTCCTGCACGATCCCGCGAAACACTTCAGGACCATGGCCAGATACTTCACCAAACATGCTCTTCTATTATGCTATTATGTCTTTATGCAAATTCTGGAATATGAACTAGTGAAACATAAGTTAGAAGGGTTGCATTCACAACTGTGTGGCCCCCAGTAAAAAGGTGATGAAAATAACAAAAGGTAGAAAAACAATTATTGCCTATGCAGTAATCTTCTTGGCCCCCACTAAAGGTGTTAAACTATGTGTAAGGCAAACACAATGCCAAAGCAACTTTGCATAAAGAGTCAGGGACCTGTCCCTATAAATATACTACATTTAAAAACGATTTACTACACGGTTCTAAGTGCTGACACAGACTACAATTATGGCATTTATTTAAGTGAAATAATAACAAAAGAACACAAGGGTTTGAAAAACCTTGTAGCTTTTGCTTGGCACCTAGTAAATGTGATGAATAATAAGTTAAGAGATAAGTCGGAGGGGGGGGGGGTACAAAGTTTTATGGTCATGAGATGGTTTAGATGGTGACATTTTTACCCTTACAACTATACCCGTACAACTGATAAAACAGATATAATATCACTAAGTCAGTGATTTATTACATTGGTGGTTAATGTAATATTTATTTACCTTCCCACTAACGTATTAACTTCCTGCAAACGTTGGTGGGAAATTATTACGTTGGCAGGATTATTACGTTTAAAACGTGCAGATTTTATGCAGATTTTTATTACGTTGGTGGTTTATTACTTTGGTGGGAAGTTATTACGTTGGTGGGTGTTGCAAACCTGTATTGTCTTTGGAATTAAGTAAACAACTGCATTAAAAACCTTAGAAGAAAGATGTGTTTGCTGCCCTTCTGAAACAATTAGGTTTGGTTTTAATTTAGGTTATTATAATTTAGGTAATTTCACTGCTGGTTACACTCCTGGAAGTTGGATCTGCAAAGCAAATTCAGATTTACTATCAAGTTTGTCTGGGTTCAACCCAGGCTATAATTTACTAGAAATAAAGCTAACCTGTGTTTTAAGATAACCTGTGTTTTCCTGATATCACATACCCAATTTGCAAAAAAAACCCCCCACAGGAATGGCAATTTGTAGAACAGGTATTATCCTTCCTTTCTTCAACTCATGAATTGATTTTCAGTTTACTGGTTGGATGTACAAAATGGAAATAGCTGGTTGTATTGATAATTCAAAAGTGAATAAAGCACACACAAAGGGTGGTTTCAACCACACAAGAACACTGAATCCCTGGAGAACTTTCCCACCAAAATAGTCAATGATTTCTTACCCCACAGACGTCAGCCAAAGGGGCTGTTTTAAATGGGGAATTCTCTGTACTGGTCTTTATGGGACAGAAATGTCCTTAAAGGAGAATTCCTTTGGATTTTGCGCATAGATCTCCGTTTCTCAAGGTCACCAAGTACAGTATCAAGTACTGTTGGTACGGGAAAACCCCCCAAAAACAATCGGTTTTAACCTAGCTCGAGTTGTTGCAGCCAGCAGCTAAAGCAGTTAGGCAGCTACAACGCTACACTCTGGGGGCATGTTGGTGAGCCCCCATGTTCATACCCCAGAATGTAGCGCTGTAGCTGCCTGGCTGCAACAATTCAAGGTTCTGGGTTCTTTTTTCTCGGTGACCTCAAGAAACGGAGATGTACTGTATGTGAAAACCAGAGGGCTGGTCTGGCATGCTGGTCTGGCATGCCATTACAGTAGACTCAGATATGATCTGATACCACCTCAGTAAGCTACAGAATACCATCTTAGCTAGTTACTGACAGCTACCTTAACGGGCCACTGACTACCACCTCAGCTAGCTGCTTGGAAATGGTGTTGGTGAAACAGAGTCAAAGTGAAGGAGAAAAAGCGTGCAACGGCCACCATTTAATCTCACATGCAGTCATGACAGTTTATAACTTTTTACCCATTCCGCTGCACACACACGGCGCACACACACACATACTGTAAGCACGCACACACACAAACACACACACACACGCATGCCAGCACACACAGTGTGTGTCCCTGCAATTGACAGTCGCAGGCTTTAATTGGCTCATCCTCTTCTTTGCTTTCCTCTGCTTTTCATGGATGGAACGGAATTAATTTGGCATCAACCTGCCCAGTGTTGCCTTTCATCTGACACAACTGAAGGGATCCAGAATAAACTTGTTTATACTTTTTTTTATAAGACATTCTTAGGCTGCCCTTTAAAGGAGGTTTAATGGAGGAGAAATGTGTTGTGTGGCCTGTTGGTCTACCTTTGGTTGTGCATCCGGGGTTGTTTGTTATATGTAAACCCCTTATATGTAAACCACCAAGACCATAACATATTTTTTAATGGTAAAACAATTGATTGATCATATTGAAACTATTATATACCTATGACCTGTTTCATTGGGATCTATCTTTGATCAAATGCTAATCAAACAATAGGAAGCCACAACAAAGTGTGTGTCTACTACTCTCTGTACTGAATCACAGTATTTAAAGGGACACCATGATGCTTTTTCTCCACAAAACTCCCCCTCGCTCGGTCTGAAGCTCTTTTCCTTTTCTTTGCATCTTCCGTCAAGAGTTTTCGCTGCTTCTTCGCCGGCTCTGCCATTATACACACGTTTGCAACAATCGCTAGCGTTTCGTTAGCCTGCCTCTGTGCTGTGGATGCAGGATGTAAACTGAAACGGCTTCAGTCGCCGGGTACAAAACACTGAACTTGCAAGCGGGATATTCTTCCTACAGGCAGTAGGGGCGGACGAGAGAGTCTTCATTTGCCCTGTAATGAGTCATTTAACCATAAACCGACTTACGAAGATGAGTAATTAACACGAAAACGATGCCTGGTGTCCCTTTAATGATGACATCACCATTGTATAGCAAAATATGAAAGCATACAAATGCACACATACAGTTGTTTACCAGTTTTAACAATAAGTTATAGATACTCCAAGACAGTTGATCATTTTTTATGAAATGTTTCAAATGATATATATAATCGTTTGTAATGTGATGATTAGCAATCATTTTGGTGTGAATAAAGGAAAATGTAGCTGTTACCAACTAGGCCATTAAAGATGATCGGATTTGATGACAACAGGGAAGCTTCTTTGCTTTGTGGTATGACTCTTCATTTTTGCTTCCTGTTGCAGGCTCCCTGTGTACACCCATTGTTTGATCACCAATCACCAACACCTGAACATGCCCTGCGTCTGACCAGGTCTGTACAAATGCCCCGAGCTGCCAGCTTGGGCTTGTCCATTCATCTGCCTACAGAAGGAAGGGAGGCAAATTCAAAGGGCAATCACCCCTTCTCTCTCTCTCTCTCTCTCTCTCTCTCTCTCTCTCTCTCTCTCTCTCTCTCTCTCCTTCTTTCTCTCTCTCTCTCCTTATGCTCTCCCTCCACACTAATCACACACTAGACAGTTCCACAGGCTCCAATTCCACATCAAAGCCAAACCATTTCCAGCAGTCTGAAGGGCTTGTCACAGCCCCTGCACTGGCGAGGGTCGGATAGTAGTGGTGGGGTGGGTGGGGCGGCGGGGTTGGTGTGTGGGGTGCGGGGGAGCAGTGGAGAGGGTGGGTGGCAGGCAGATAAAACGCATCCCAGGAAAGGCTGGTGTTAACCGTTTTACCGCCCAGGAAGAAAAAGGTGCATAAGCATGTCTTTTACTTTACGGAGCGAAAGAAAGAAGAAGATGAGGAGTAGGAAGAAGAAGAGGAAGAACAAGAGAAAGAAGACGGACAGAAAAAAACATTGCTTTTTTCTTTCTCTCTCTCTCTCACTCTCGTTCTTTCTTTCTTGGCCCTGAGTTGCCTTAAGTGAGAGTGCCGGTGTCCTCATGTTCGCTGCCTCGGCACGAATTGAGTTGCATCCCACGTGTCATTGTTAGGATAATGGGAAAAAGTTATCTTCAAAGGGGAGCCGGGAGAGCCGGAGGGGCCCGGCAAGAGCTTCCTGCGCCGGGGCTAATCCGTGAAATTACACCTGCCACAGCTGCCACGCCGATCCTTGTAAAACTATTAAAATTAACAAAAGTTTGAGATAGGGACTTAATTAACACCCTGGCCTCTCCCGTGGCATTGCATGGCCACAGGTACCCTTTCATGTTGGAGAGAGAAGAAGAAGTGGAAGGTGTGTATGTGGGGGGGTGGGGGGACTACGTTAAATTGGATTTGGATGAGAAATTGCCAAGGGCTTGTGGTTTTTCATACACCTGCACGGCACTTTCGGAAGATGAAACGAACGAGACGAGCTATTTAGTGCGCAATCCTCGTCCACGCGATCCACGGCCTGCTCGGTGCCGACGTCCTCTCCCTCTCTCTCTCCCGCTCGCTCCTTTTATCAATGCGAGGTTGAAAAGTAAATACGAAACAAAGAGGAGAAAGTAATGACTCTCACTTCCAGCACATTCGGTGTCCTGAGGTGCTGTTCAGTGACTGTAAACAAGCAATTTCCTCATGTCACTCTGTGCTCTCGCACCACTGAGGTATTTCCTGTGATGAAAAAAATGGGCTGTAATGATGAAACACTCATGGGGTGGGGGGTGGGTGGAAGCAAAGCCATTTTAAAGACATTGTGGTTCATGGTTCATCTACCGGAATATATTGACAAATACACCAAAAATGAAATTCATAGTTTTTTTGTTTTCTTTTTTTTTAGTGATGCGACTCCTGCTTTTGTCAATATTGTTCTCTTCACTGCAGAAGGAAAGCGCTCACATTTATGTATTTCATTTAGCTTTCCTGGCAGAGCTTTGATCAGTGAACTAGCGCATATTCTTATGCAAAAGAGAAAGTGTAGCTTTCCACATTTGAGATTGAATTGGTCATTTCACAGGCTCTGCATTGAGGATGGTGCAGCATTGTGTAAGCCAAATGGGTTTTGAGAGAAGTCACTGGCATATGTGACCTGTCTGAGCCATAGTCATCATGAAACAGGTGGTCCCACTTGACAGTCACATCACTCTCTGAGAAGTCACAGCAAATTCGGACATTGCTCTCGGCTTTTGGGATATCAGTGCTCTTTGCATGCCAGTGGAGGTTTGCTCTCCTTGAAAGGAAAACTCCAGAACAGGCTCATGTGAGCAGTTAGCTTCAGTGTAAACACATACAATCTTTACCCACAGAGAGTTTTTAATAATCATTTTCTACCATCAACTTTACATTTACTTATACATGTCCAAAACAGCTCTAAAACCCACATCCTTTAACAAGACACCCTTTTACCATATAGCAAAGCAACATATTGAGTAGGTTTGAGTATAGCTGTACAGTACGTAGGCTTACTAGTCCAGGTGGACGGTTCTGTATGAGGGCTTTGGACCTCCTCCAGGACCTCCCAGTTAATGATTTGCGTAGAGGAGAGGAAAGGGCGGAATAATCTGGTCCATCTGGTAACTGTAAGTAACACTCATCAGGACTAAAAGGTGAATGGCTGCGTTCTCATCCCTTTGAAAGCAACTTCCTTTCAACTGTCAGTGGAAGAGATCAAAAGGGCCCTGATGCATCCGCAGCAGATTCAAAGCGCTGGATGGATTTATCAGGTAAATAAAATATGAATGTATTAATGAATCAGCTGCAGCATTTTTATATTTCATATGTTCAAAAATGTGCACCTGTTACTCAACTGATGAAACGGCTCGGTACGTGTGGGCTGAATTTTTTTTATTTCAGTTCATTTCAGTCAAAAAATGAGCCACATTTAATATGTATATGAAAGTAAATGTGAAAAGGGGCAGCTGTGGCCTTTGTGGCCTATAGTCATGTATTATATCTGAAAGTAAAACTAAAGACATTTGGTAACACTTTGTTTAAAATCAAAAATCTTGACCCACATTTTGAAACCCATGGAACCCCAGAGAAATCTAGTGCAAAAGTATACTTTGGCAGCATTCCATAGATAATGGATCCAGATGAATGCCACAAATGATCCGTTTTGACAAAACAGATAATGTACTCCTTATTTGTTGCTCATGAGCGTCATAGTGTTATAAAACAACAAACAAACTGGATCAGCAATAATAAAAGTTACTGACTGACAACTCAAATAACCTGAGAAGATAGATAATGATTTTATCAGGACAGAAAGGACAGAAAATGGGAGAGACAGAGATAGATCGAGTACAGTAGCTCCCTCTTTGAAAAAGAGGGTTAAAGTAGTACACCCAGTATAACCCTGTTTCCTGTTTGTGTAGTGCAGCCCCAAAAAAAAATATCTTTGTCTGAGCGTACGTAGAGGCGGTAGAAAGATCTCAAAGGGCCTATGAGAGGTGTAGAGGGTGGTGGTTTTAGAGCTCATCAGCTCACAGCATCTCCCCCACATCCCTGCCCCCTCTTCTCACACCTCACCCCCACTCTGGCCACTGAGCCCTATCAGATGTGAACCAGAGCCATGTGCGAACCAACCCGCCATCTGTCTCCTCAGCGGCCTCGCTCGCACGCTGATGGCCGCCGGCAAAGCCAGCACTTGGAACTGGAATGCAGCTGGGTGCGAGGGGAGCTGTTTTCTAATCAGAGTAATTGGAAATATACAGATTTCGCTGGTATTGAAATGGAGTAATTAAGGAGTCTGGCTGTCTCCCCCCCTGTGGGTTTGGTCGGAACCGTGCCTCCCTCACCTCGGATAGGCCAGCGTGCACCTGCCACGACTGGAATAACAACGATGCCACTGTTTATTTGGAACCGTGTCCTGTTGCCATGGCACCAGTGGGCGGACAACCTCTGCCAGCTTTACAAGGTCCATGGCAACATCGGGGGTCATTGAGATGACTCTGGAATGGTGCCAAGGCTGTGGGCGCCATGGTGGCTAATTAGTGTCATTGGTGACATATAGTAACATCCTAAACAGACTTTTATTTTGACCTAATCAGACCTTTCGCCTCCATGCTCCTGGTAGTGACAATTGTAATTGGTAGCTGAAGAGGAGGAGTTTATATATATATACAGTCTGTTCATGACTTATGGACAGTTTGACTATAGATTTTCAAAAATGTTTTCTCCAAATGTTTATTTTCCTTTTAGTCAAACTCAACAAGTGTTTGAGGGCTGAATGGCACTTGGTGTTGTTTGCCAGTGTGATTTTGTTGTCAGGATTTGTCTGAGAGGTTTGCCATTGGTGCTGTGCATCTTTGCACTTAGTGAGGGTTTTAAACTTATGGTCACATACTGTGGGATTCCCTTTTTAAGAGATCTATGAAGGTTTTATTGTGCTTCCTCTTCTGGGTGATATCCACTCACTGTCTGACTCCAGACTCCCCAAAGTAAGTGTAATAGGGGAAAAATCATGTCAGCCCCTCTAACAAAGAATAGTGAAAGAGAAAATGCCCTTACCTTCTCAGCTGCCACACGTCACCCCAGGGAAAAGGTTATCAGGTTTTTGTCTGCGCCATTTCTATTTTTAGAGAAGAGGTGGTGGCAGGAAGTGGTGGTGGTGTGCCTTTTTTTTTAACACCCTCTCAAAAGACAGAGTGAAGGTACAATTTGATGGAGTCAAAGAGGGAGTGCATTGCAGAAGAGTGGAGAGAGAGAGAGAGTGAGAGCAATTGAGCTGATATGACTGTTTGCATAAACATGTCATAGGAGACTTCATCAAAAAAAATCAGAAGCAAAACAACAGGAGAGAGAGAGAGAGGAGGAGGGAGGGGCGGAGGTGTGAGGAGAATAGGGAGTAAAAAAAACCTTAAGTCATTAAGTGCGGAATCCCTTGACCACGACAACAATGCCTCCGTGGTCGGGGCTGGGTAAATGTGAGACGGATGATGCGCTAAAGTACGTGTGACAGATTGTGAGGAGCTTTGTTTGCCCACACTGCCGCCCCCATCCATCACACTTAGCATCCATGGCTACAGATGTCAGGGGCAAAGCCATGGCAGTGTGCCCTGGGAGCCCACAGGAACATTTGATAAACACCTCCATCGGTGGCAGGGGAGAGGGCACCGCAGTGCATGCCCGTGGGCCTGAGTTATTGGACCGGGGGGGGGGTTGCAATACACAGGGACGAGAAAGGCAATGTCTGTGCTGATCAAGAGCAGGAATGTAGCAGGGTGTAGGTTCACTGTGCTTCACTTGACATGCTAGAAATGATTACAAGGAAGATTTTTTTTACCTTTCTCCAGTTCATTCAGCCGTTCTCTGGCGAGTCTGGCGATACCACTTTTAGCTCCAGCCTAGCATAGACATGGGCGTAGGTTTAGGGTGGGACGCTAGTAACTAGTCCCAATAAAAATTTTGAGATGACAAAATTGTCCCCACCAATATTTTAGCGAACTCCTTTGTGCTATTTGGACTAGGCCTATTCCAACGGCAAGGACGACAGTAAAATAAACACTGTCATTTGATTGGCTGAAACCAAAGGGGGTTTATCTGACACACACAACAGAGTCAAAGCATAGCCTAGGCCTACTTTGTAGTGACACTGTCAGAAAAGCGAGCGAGAGTGTATGCTAAGTTATCGAGCGAGTGAGTGTGTATGCTAAATTATCAGGGATGTCTACCAATACATAACCCAAAAGAGGCCGGTGTAAAACATTGTAATATTCCCTTTGCCCTTCAGCATGCACATTTTGCCTCTTTTGCGCTTTGTAGCCTAGATCAGCTATGCCGCCAAAGAAGAAAAGGAACATTCGAAGCGTTTTCATTATGCAGAGTCTAAGTAGGCATAGTAACTACAGACTGTGGCAACTGGTGACAAGGTTTTCAAATGCGGATTTTACTAAGGAAAATAGAATTAACTGTTAGGATATTACCCAGGATATTGTTACAGTTAACCTAGCTTCTGTAATCTTTCAACCAAGGTTAGGAGTCATGTTGAATAGGGGTGTGCTGCACAGACAGTGGCATATAGCACAGAATAGAAGTCACCATCACTGACTGTTAATTGGGCTACCAATCTTGCAGTCGCAATAAACAATGGATCCGAGACATTTTCCTGTTCCTATATTCTGTTGATGTAGGCTAATGTATTTGTGAATGTAGGCTGCACAATGCAAAGAAATAAAAGACAAACTATGGTGCATATACATACTTATAGAAATGAACATTGCGAGACACTTGCGTATCTCCTTTTATAATCTCATTCAAGAAAGATTTTCTTTGACTCTTTTTTTGAACATTTATTTTATCTAATGATATAGCAAACATGATGAATTGAATCCACATATCCTTGCACTATGCGAAACTATTTTCCACTAGCCTAAAACCGTGAGTTTGAAAGATAATTGCGTTCACGTTCTCCTTAAAGTGACAGGCACACAATTAAACTTGCACACCACAAATGTGATGATATTGTAGACTAATAATTTAAATATCATTATGATGTATTCAAATGACCAAATATGTTTAGCTATTAGTAATTATGCAGATCATAAAATGCTATAAATAATTAACAATATACAGTATATAAAGTTTATATGAATACCAAAATAAGAAATAGAAACCTGATGACAACCATCACTTTCTGTGTGTGTGTGGTTTGGGTGTGTGTGTGTGTGTGTGTGGAGGGTCAATCAAATTCTATGATTGCCACTGATGTGAAATCACACAATATTCAATATTACTGATGCCGTCAAATCAAATTTAAAAAAAAAAAAAAATTAGAAGGTATCGAGATTCTTCACTTGGTATTGGTATTGAAACAATAATGTTGGTATTGTGACAGCAGGAGTTGGGGATGTGTCCCCACCAAAGCTGAGACCAAACCTACGCCTTTGAGCATAGACCATTGAATCGAATTAGACCATTAGCATCTCGCCTGCTAGCATCACACTTAAACATTTCTGGTAATTTTCCCGTTTAAAACTTGTCTCTTCTCAAGTTAGAAAGTGTAATGAGACTACTGGAAAATGAAACGAGATGATTTTCTAGACTGATTTCACATGGAACTATACTCTTATTCCGGCATTATAATCTGCTGCAGCTCAAACTTGTTGCTGGAAGTTATAGTCTACGGGGACTATTTTCAGGTGCTGCGTGATATTGTGCTGCTGCGCCCGTGGTACGTTTGCAACGTTCCTTAATTATTATGCTTGTTTATTGAACGTTATAGGTTCTAATCCCTCATGAGGTGAGCTCGCTTTTGTTCCTGACTACATGTAGTGAAACTATTATATTTAACTGATGTCATGTTCCTAATGGTCTCTTGATGTAGAGCAACTATAAATATTTAATTAACTATTATTGTGTCACGTAGGCCAACTCTTACTCAAAAGTGAAAGGAATAAATAGGATGCAAACTCTGGTCGCGCGCACAGAGTACCGATGTGCAACAGTTGAGCTACGAGATAGCTTCAGCAATGTAGGCACGCTCACTCAAACACTTAATAAAATATTTTGGGTGTGAGTTAGAAATGTCAGTCTTGAAGTGGAGGAAACCGCACTCTCTTGTGTATTATACTTAGCCTAGAAATCTAGACGCACCCTAGCGGCAGCAAATTAAATTTGCTGCCAGGGCTAGTCTAGCAACTCTCCGTTGGCTTGTGAGCTCGAAAAATTAAACTTCTATCAGGCCAATCAAATCGTGTAGAGAGTCGTTAGGCGGGCTTAACATAATGATTGATGGCAGAGTTGCAACGGTTTGGCTTGAATTCCCTGCTACTTGAAAACAAATAAGGTAGCCTAATGTTGCTGTTGGCGAACAGTGTGACACGAGTTAAGCTTTTATTAAGTTGGCAAAAGTTTGAACTAGCCAACTAGCTCCGCTGGTGGGAAACATGGGACTCATAGCTGTCCTATTGAGTGCAGAGGGAATTTGAAAGACAACCGATTATCCCGCCCCTCGGACTGAACACTGCAAACGGTGAGTGCCCAGACCCTACATTTTAATGTGGGTCTGGCTCGTCAGGCTACCCAGAAACCTCAATCCATTACTGTATAATTATTAATTTGCACATAAATAACTGGCGTCAGTGACGTCTTTGACATGAGGATCCCCTGAACTTAGGTGGGGATCACATTAGCCAGCGGCAAGCGGCAGGTTTCCTATTGTTCTCTATGGTTCGGCAGCGGAACGGTGGCAACGCTAGCTTAACACTAGCGTTGAACAAGCTGAGCATTGAATTTGGTTCAACTTTCAAAGCGCAACGCGAGCGTATTTAATTGACAAATCGTTTGTGTTGCTTAGGAACGAGATAAAACGTATTATGGTCTGATCGTTGCGTTACGTTTGCCGCTGCCGCTTGCCGCTGGCTGATGTGATCCTCGCCTTAACGATGTAGCTTAACGGTGCATCAGACTATGTAAGTTGCACCACAATAGTTCAAACTATCGTTTAGTTTCAACCATGTTAGTTGCTGACGTAGCTGCTAACTATGCTTTTGGGAAACGCACCCCAGGCCAACATGAACCTGAGGCAGGTAGACCGGTATAGGGCCACTGCAAACAGTATGCTCCAGGATTAATAATTCCAAAAAACAGTTGGTAGGATCAATTGGAAAACATCTGTATTGCTTTCTTGGGGATGATTCAAGCTGTTTATCGGAATGCCATTTGCATTGCATTTGCATGACTTTAGGTTTACATTCACTCATGTAGTTTTCAATTTGCACCATTTTGAGCTGATATCAATTCTGACACCGAAGTCGGAGCCTGATCACTGCCTGATATTTTGTGGGGAATTTTGTCTTCATGAAGTTTCTAATTCCTCTAACAGTCTCCATCATCCCTCATCTCAAACAGAGAAGAGAAAATGCCAGGACGGCGCCAGGTTTTAATAGGTCTGAGGCAGGATTTTTGATCTGTCATGCCCAATTCGTCCACATTAATTCTCAATTTCTCAATGCTCCTGTAAGCCCACCCTGCTATCCCAACCGGGGAGCTCCCCTCCCCCTCCATCTCATTCACTTGGTAAAAATTGCACAGATTTAGAAGGTTTTGAGGTCCCATAATTCATCAGCATGTCATCTCCTAGCACATTAGAAACTACTAAAGATGGGGAATCAGCCACTGTCATGTTTGCTTTATGTCAATGTCTGAGCAGGTCACAATCTGATTGGCTACAATTAGACTACTTCAGAGGAAAATAAGCAAGTGCGCGGTGTTGCCAAGCAACCATAACTGTTAGTGGTCATGGCAGCTCCTTGAAGAGCCTTGACAGTAATGTCCAATGTTAAATGTCCAAGTATAGCCCATTAGTGGATTTTAGACCCTCAGCTTATGTGAGATGTATAAAAACAATTCCTAGTTTGAAGACAAAAACAATGTATTGAGTAATGGCTAATTGGTTTGGGGTACATTGAAGTAAATCTTATTTATTGTATGCCATGCCATGCATTACCTGCCAAAACAGTTGAGATATTGTCCTCATTTAGGCTAATTGATGGTTTTGCACAGAACATATACAGGATAAAGAATGAAAATAAGATGGCTGCGTATGAATAATACAAGGAATTTGTGTTTCTGCGTTTGCTTTCAGGCAAGTAAAAATAACTGCACTTATCTGCGCTTTTGGTGAGCTAATACTAGGCTTCCACCATCTGTCCTGTGGATGGACTTGAATCCATAGGGGGACCGAGCTCATCCCCTGTGTGGTGTGTGCATGTTTTTGTGTGTGGCTCTCAGTTTGTTTTTGGCTGTGTGCATAGTGTCCACATATCTTATGTGTGAAGCTGTCCATGTGTGTGTGTGTGTGTACGCGGTATGGGTATGGGTCTGTGTGTGTGTGTGTACATAGGTACTCTGTATGTGTCATGTGTCTGAGAGACATAGTGAGAGAATGAGGGAAAGCACCTGCATGACATGATTTAATTAAATCTGTATTACCAGACAGATTACAAAATCGAAACCCTTTAATGCAGTGAGGAAGAGGGCAATGAAGGCACCCAGATGGAGGGATTCCACATAGTGCCCAATATCGCTAAAGTACTTAAGCATCATCTTATCCTACACAAGCTCACTTTCATGACCTATGAAAGAATGGGCCCCACACCATGCAGAGAGACATTTAAGAGATATGCATTGTTCTGTATGAAATTCAAGAGAAATGTTAAAGAACCAACCAGTTCTCAAAGGACTTGGCGAACAAGATGTAAGCTGCACAAAAAGTAGCACATTGTCAACAAAGTCTTTTCGTCTCTCGTTCTCTCTCTCTTAGCCCCTTTTCTGACCCTGGTTGAAGGCCTTGTTTTGTTGTCTTTAAAGGCTGGACCGGCCCTAAGGGATTACTAGGGCAGTAATTGCTTTCTTGTGCAGGGGTTGACCTCTGAGCTCATTGGGAAATGAGGAACTTCTATCCTGGATCTCACAACACGGGTGATCGATGCCCAAGCCGGTCTCTGCATGCTTCTAAAACAAGAGTTGGATGTTTGGTGGTGTTAGAACACACAGAAAACTTCACAAATATAAAAAGTGCAGTACAGTAATAGTCAGGGGGCCCATGTGGTTTCTGTGGGTTTGAGATGTTAATTTTTGGAGAGTGGTTGGACTGTCTGGAGAGGTCATTGAACATGGAGAAAAATTATGTCTCCATTTTTTTTTTACCTGTTTCAACCCTATTTTTCTGAAATTGTATATTTCACTGTAATTAACACCAAACATTTTGCTTAAATCACTGAATAAAGTTCACAAAACAGTTATTCAACAGTATGATTGAATGTCAGTATTATGATTGTATGTCAAACAATTAGAGATAAGATCAATAACCAATCAGTTTCACAAAATACACATACTCCATTGCTGAAAGATAACGAAAACATAACAGAATCACAGATGAGACCTCAAACAACATTTAATTCATTTACATATACACAACATGTAGCTGCTCCCAAACGTATTCTTCCGGTCAGATTAAAACGTACGCTTCAACTGATGTTTGTTGTTTCTTTTATTGCATTTCTTCGCAACTTAAGCTCATTCAATCACCATCAAAACACCGTCAAACACCATGAAAAACTGAAATAAAATACATAATACATTCTCACATGAGCATATTGTACATAAGCATGTTCTTAAGAGTCCATGAGCAAACATACATCTTGCTCACGTATTAAACTAGTATTAATGGCCCTAAAACATTGCACTATTATATTACAATACACTCATGAAACAACATCACAAACAAGCATACCGTGTGCGCCTTCTGACCAGAAATTTAGGAGTTGCTCTCACAATAACTGTTTACTCTTCCACTCTTTCTCTGGCACACCTAACTCCGTGTGCAGCGTAACACCAAAAGGACTTCAAGCTTATTTTGCACTGCTATTAGTTAGGCTGATCACATGACCACAGTAACTTAAATGAAATGCAACTAACTAGTTTGACCTGTAGGTGCCACTATTTTGCAACCCTTGTAAACAAAACTCACATAGGCAAATTATTATTAATATTTACATTACATTATTGTAAAAACAAATAACATAACAAACAAGTATTTTAAAGAGTTTAAGAAAGAAAAAGACATGTGTTCTCAGCGACAGCTACACAACATATTAGATCTCACCTCCACAATTTCCTCATCAAAATCTACAACATGTCTACCAGACCCTATTCCTACTCACCTTCTTAAGACTGCCCTCCCCTTCCTGGATAGCCTAATGTTTTGCTCTAGATTATAAATAATTTAATGCTATCAAGGTATGTACCACAGTCATTTAAGACATCTGTTATTAAGCCATCAATCAAAAAAGCTAGCCTTGTATCAATACTGGTCCTCCTGGACCTCAGCGCTGCCTTTGACACCATAGACCATGACATACTAATTAGGCTTGAAAATTTGATAGGCATCAAAGACTCAGCACTCGCTTGGTTTAGATACCTTCCTAACGGTCAACAATTTGTACAGGTCCATAATAAACCATCTACCCAGACTATTGTAAAATATGGAGTGCCTCAAGGCTCAGTACTGGGGGCCCTGTTGTTTTTATTATTCTAATGCAGATGATACACAACTATACCTCTCCATAAAACCTGATGAATTAACCCCGTTAGCCAAACTTGACACATGTATAAGAGAAAGATATAAATACATGGATGATGAATAATTTCCTGCTTTTGAACTCAAATAAAACAGAACTCATGGTTTTACAGTTCTAAAAACATGACCGGTTCTAAAAACATGAGGGATATCCTATCCACATCACAGGCTACATAGCGATCCTCCACTGACCTTATCCACAAGTGTTAAAAACCTAAGAGTTATAATTGACCAGGACCTAGCACTAAATAATAACATAGCACAGATCACCAAAACTTAATTTTACCATTTAAGGAATTCCAAAGATAAGGAATCCTTAACCTTACCAGATGCCGAGAAATGAATCCATGCTTTTGTCACCTGAAGGATAGACTATTGCAATGCTCTATACGCTGGCTGTAATAATACCTGTCTAAAGAGCTTACAGCTTATACAAAATGCAGCTGCTCACACACACAAAAAAAATATGAACACATGTTAACAACATGTTAAAAGTCATTGACTTCAAAATATTACCTATATCTCTTGGTTGGTTGCCTGCATTGAAAGAGGACGCCTCATGAAGACGTTCTTTTGTCTGCTTCTGACAGAAGAAGCACTTATCTATGCTGGCAGCAGTTGCTGCTGAACAAGTGTACAAAGTCCCTCTAGATGGAAATGATGCAGTTGCAGGTGTTTCTGCAGGTTCAGAAGATTGTCTACCACGTCTTTTCTGAAGACACTGAGGGCCAGATGTACGTACATTTGCGAACGTAGCGTTATCAGCGCCATGGACACACCCCAGATTGCGAGCGCTGTCAGACCCAAGTTTCTGTCGTATTTATCAATCGTTCAATCCTTAGTGTAAACTGTGCCTTTCTCTGCCCTTCTCCGCCCATAAACGCAATTAACGAACGTCCACAACTGAATGGCAGCGCCTACAAGCGCAGTTGAATGAAGTTAACTGATAACAACATTAAAAAGAATCAAACGTTTAGCGATCATGAAATAATACCATACATGATAAGATGTCAACAAGCAGGGAGATAATGAAGATCAGTAGTTCTACTCAAACTACTTGTGCACGTAGGCTATGGGAGATTGGTCAAATCTAGCAAGTTGGAAAGTTTAAGTGAATGACGTGAAAGTAAGACATGCGAAAGGCCAACGAAAGTTAAGGTTGCTTTTGGTAGTACAAATACTTTCACCACAAAAACTGGTGTTCTAAATAGCGATTCTGTTGTCTTTGAAAGGTTCTCTTATTGACGCATTGAACTGCAATGTGGATTAACACCTGCTTTTACAAGGCGGAAGTATTTAGGCGCAGAATAGACGTGCGCTTTCAGGAGCAGTCTTTGTACATACCGCGGAATACATAACTAGGCGCTCTTTACTCTTCCCCTCCTATCTTTTTACGCTAAACTCCCACTTTCCCCTGGATCCTCCCATGAATGCATACATCATTGCGGCCTGTTTGTACATACCTCGCAATGATTTTACACGCACATTGCGAAACAAATACGCCTAAAATGGGCGCAAAAGCGTTAGTACATCTGGCCCTGCCTGTCTCACATGATTTCTAGTTGCGAATCTTAGCATGCTGCAGATGCTCACTGTTACAGGTGGATTTGTAGCAGTTGGGGGCAGCCGTGGCCTACTGGTTAGCACTTCGGACCTGTAACCGGAGGGTTGCCGGTTCGAACCCCGACCAGTAGGCACGGCTGAAGTGTCCTTGAGCAAGGCACCTAACCCCTCACTGCTCCCCGAGCGCCGCTGTAGCAGGCAGCTCACTGCGCTGGGATTAGTGTGTGCTTCACCTCACTTTGTGTTCACTGTGTGCTGAGTGTGTTTCACTAATTCACGGATTGGGATAAATGCAGAGACCAAATTTCCCTCACGGGATCAAAAGAGTATATATACTTACTTATACTTAGTTCCTGTGCCAAACTGCTTTGTTCTGTTGTAAAATAACTGCACTGTAACATTGTAATCGTTGGCTGATTACCATCTCCATACTCTCTCATGGACAAAAACAAGAAATTTGGCATATGTCTAGTGATGGGTCATTCACCAGTCCACACATATCTGCCACTGGATACATAGCCCAAAATCTGTTTCTTTTAGAATATATGTGCCATCACCTGACTAACAGAAAGACACACTCACCTGTCTGTTTGACTATCTGATCCTTTACCCTTTCTTTTCTTCACACTTACATAGGCTACGGAAGGCCCTACAGACTTCAGCTGGTACTAGCTATGTAAAAGTCTATAACTTGATTTAACAGAGATGTTAACTCTGCATTTTGTGCTCTGAATGGATGTAGATAAGAACTGGCATAGCAGCCTAGGCCTATACTCAAGCATACTAATAGGTATGAATTGATAGTATTGATATTGAAGTATTATTTTTTTAAGCGGACAATTTTGAGCATTTTAGGCACAATTTCTTGTTAGAGATCAATCATCAGCCTAAAAATGTTTTATAATGTTGTATTGTTTATGTGGTCCACTTTTGCACACTACCTTGTAGAATATATTTGCTTTTTGGCACCAAACCCTATGCCATAATACCAGCAATGTGAGGTTTATGGGCAAAACACCAAATTTGACCTTTTCTGAATTTGACCTTTGATTTGGGTCCGTCAAAACCTTCAAAAAAAATGGAGAAATTTTTACTCTTAAGAACCCCTAGAACAAAGATATAATACTCTCCAAAAATGAACATGCGAATCCCACAAGCCCCCAAATTAGACACATAGGCCCCCCTACTATAAGCATGTATAGTAATGATTTAAAAAAATGGACTTTACATTTTTGTTATATGGTGACAGAAATGTGATGTCAATGACTATGTTCTATAATATAGACATAAACAATAATATAATGTACATGTAACTATTTGAAGATATTGGAGATACTATTTTTATTTGCCTTCAAGATCTTCTACATGCTGAATATATGTTTGAGAGTTTATCCCATTTCAGAATTATATTTTGTCCATTTTCCACTAAGCTGGCTTGCTGTTCCTGGCCCAGCTGATATAGACTTTTCCATCACCTCAAAACTCCTAGTGAAAACAGGCATATAAATATTGTGAATGCATTTCCAGCAGAATATCTAGATTTGAATGATCTTTTGACACGTTTTATCTTTTTGTGTTTGAGGAAGAGGAACCCTCTTTAAATTACTTGGGAAAGCAACCTGATGTAGGCTTGAGATGTCCCAGTTCGACAGGCACCGTTCACCCCAATGTGCCGCATCTTAAGCGTGTGTGTGAACTCAACTTTATCTGTCAGACTTCAGGTGAAGCGGTTCAGATCAAACGCTATCTGCCTCCACAAACTCTGTTCTTAAAAAAAAGTGTCTGCTTCTGTCAGCTGCTTGAGTTCCAGCCGCACCAAGCGTTGTTTGGAAACACCACAACACAAAAAAAAAGTTTCATAAATAAGCATATATTTTCTGATTTTGGTATAATACAAAAAAATGAGAACTCCAGTAACAGGTCGTCAAATTTTGTGATCACCCCATAAAAATCCTAATGAATCACCAGCTTATGCATTGTAGTGCATTAACAATGCATGTTAAAGAGAACAATGTTACACAGGGAATTCAATACAATTGATCATAATTGATAACCCCATTAGTCCTCCATTGATTAGACCGTAGGGCTTTGCAACATCTACATTTTTGCAGCTCTGGATTCAGCAGCACTGTATGAAACAGATAGAGATGGAAAGAAATGCACTTGTCATGGGGTCCCCAAGCCTGCCATCCATCCCACCCCATCACTACAGAAAGAGTGGCTGCAAGACCTATGCATCAGCAAGACAGAGTAGGAAGACCATTGTCATTTGTGTGGTGTCATCATCTTTCATAGGCCCGATAGTCAAGTCAGGCCGCTATTGCGTTGTGCGCGCGTTGAGAAGAACACGTTTAATATTCTGCCCATCAAAGGGAGCTCATTGTTCCCTAATCCGAAAGCTCCTTAACGGAAAATTAAAAAGCCAGGATTAGTCCGTGTCACTTTATTCTTCACGAGCCACAGTAATTACCCAGTTTACACGCTGAGATGACAGGATTAAGGGGCGCTTTAGTGGTGTTTTTAAGGAGTTTTTTTACATGAGTGACAGTGCTGACTAATGCCCTTCTGTGAATACCTTGGAGGCAGACAGACAAACCGAAGAGTAGTCATTTTTATTTAAGCTTCAGTGGAAACAATGTCAACATTAATGCTAGATGTTTTAATAGAAAAGCTTTGTTGTTTACCACTATCAATTTCTGTGACTAGACTAGACTAAGATGTGGTCTTCATGTGAAGCTGTCATAATGAAATATATGACATTGTTTCAGCTGAAAAGGTCAATTAGGTGTTTCTGCTCTGCTATTAATAGTTTTTAAATGTGGTAAAGACACTGTAATGTGAATGAATAGTTCTCCATCAAGTATAGAATTGTGTATTGTCCAGTTGCATTGTGCTGTCACAAAACAGTTAGCCTCTGCTTTAAACTACGTTTTTGGGTCTATCGTACAACCCAGAAAGGCAGGGATGGTTTTTATTTATCCTTCTTTTGGAAGACTGACATGTTTCTAATCTATCTTTCATCATGGTTGTATTTGATCTGATATGTTTGATGTCAGGTAAATCACCCAAGTGAGATAGGTGTCTCTTGCTGCTGATATGAGTATATAACTGTCAAACACCCATATTATACTTGGGTGTGAAAAGGTAGTTCCCCAATCCTTCCTGGAACATTTAAACTGACTATTTTTCTCTTACACACAGACACTGAAAAACCCTCACACACACCCAATTACAGGGATTGAAAATGTAGCTTGTTCCCTGATTGGAAAATTGACCTGTGTGTGATAAGTGTTTGATTGTACATTGTGTTGAGCAGATTCCCCCATCATAGTGGTATCAACCAATTGGCCCCTAATTGGTTGGCTTTATTTAAAGCAGGGCTTTTCTGCCTGGGTGAAAGAAGTCTAGGAGAGTGCATGTTGGATGCAACAACTTGTTGTGAGATTGTGCGCTGAGAAACTTTTGCATTGCAAAAACGGTTGGTTAATTTTCTTTTGTTTTGTTGTCAAATATTTTTGTTTGCTATTTGTTTGCACTGTTTTTGCACTGTAAATAAATCTGCACTCTCCACCAAAATCCACGTTTGCTTGCTGTGTCTTCACCCCATCATCACTTCACCTCAGTGAGTCCTAGCCGCTCATCTTGCGTCTGAGTATGGACCGCAAGGGCCGTATTTAACACTTGGTTTGGTGTTAACTGGGATTTTCTTGGTGCCCTTCTCACCATTTAACATTTGTCATTGATATTGATTAATGTTCATGTCAGTTATGAGATTGGTCAGGGTCGCCACGTCGAGGAACTGATCTTGACCACAGATGAATTACTATCAGGTCACTGTGTGGTCACCATGTCACGGTAAACATTGATTAGTGTGTTGAGGTTGGATGTAGTCTTCTGGGTGCCCAAGGCGATGACGGGCCACCTACTGAGGCCTTGAAGGAGCAGTGAGGATGCTGACCACTGCTTGGTCAAGAGTTAATCTTGTCAGTGATTCTAATCCAATACATTTTTGGTCAAATTCAGCAAATGTTTCCTCACAATCTTCTAGCTGTCCTTTCTGTAACGGTGGAAAAATGGAAAATGGTTTCAGAGTCACAGCCCTGGCTCTGTAAATAGGAAACATAGTGGCTCAGCCCAAGTCAATGACAATTCCACCCAATCGGCACACTTCCTCAGGGGCACAGATGGGAGTGGTGTGATTTGATTGGCTCCTGACTTCAAACTAACTTTTTTCACCAGAACCGTGCACACTGACTTTAAACATGAACATGGCTGCATATTGGGCCTGGATGTTGGTGGCTAGATATGATGGAAGGTGCTGTTTGCTCAACACATTGGTGCATCATACTGTCCATGTGGATGAACAACCTGTTGCTACCTCCTGGCCGGTGAAGGAGCACCTCTGCAAATATTTGTTGAAATACCCATTCACCAGCCATACACTCAAGCCGAAAAAACATGACCCAGCTGGTCATAGTGCTTACTGTATCGAATTAGAGAAACCCTGTGGGCAAGTGCCTCAGACTATGGGAAGATACACTGTATTCTTAGTCATCTGTTATTTTAATGCACAGCCACTGATAAAGTCATTGAAAGGGCTTCATTCAGCACACTGACTGGCATTTGGTTGTGCTTAGAAACGCCATACTTTTAAATGTTTTAGTCTGTTCGTTTTCTAATTATTATTTTTTTTTTTCTGTGATATTCTGAGATATAAGTGAGTCTCTAGACAACGAATTAGATGAGAAGAGCACAGCCAGAGAGGGTTAAAGCGGAGCTAGTAATCAAGGATCTTTGGCACAGCACATGAAAAACGTTATTTCAAACCCTTATTTTCACTTAATCACACACACACAAAAAAACATTTTTGTCTTTGTTATGGTACTAGCATTCCTACAGTAGAAGCTACAATGTACAGTATGAAAACAGCACAGATCGCATGGGGGGTGACTAGAAGGTGTATCACTTTAATGTTTAACTATTTGCATAAAATCTAGGTTAACAAATGCTAAAACTCAAGTTCACAAAAGCACTAAAACTAGACATTTCTCACCGTGTCAATTTTATCCACATTGGTACGTCAGAAAAGCAGGCACTGCAACCTTAAATTCACTCTCTGCCAGACAATGTGTCGCGTCACCTGATATATAACACACCGCTTTCCTAATGCATGCTTGCTTTAAAACCTGCTGCTACACCTAGTGCCTGGTTTTATATGGTGTTACCCTGAGAGCTCTCGGTGGACCAATTAAAATATTTTCCTTCCTGTTGTAGTGTTTTCAGAACCTGAGTGTCTAACAGATGGCTGTGGGCTCGACAACAACAGTTGGCTTTTGTCTTGGCTGGTCAGACATCCAACAAGAGTGTTTCCATGTAATTGCCAACAATAGAAAACTCAGCACAAAGGCATTGGCAAAAAATGCCTTGATCTCAAAGGAACAAAAAAAAATACATGTTTAAATACAGGGAGATAATGTTAACAGGAAAATATGCCCATGGGCAAAACAATCCTGTGGAATGAAATATTGGAAGATGTAAAAACACTCCCAGAACCAGACAAAATGTCACAGAAGAGCTTGTATGAAGTAAAACTAAAGCAACAATACACTGTTATTACAATGCAGGTTTTTGGACCCCAGACTACAAAAATAGGCCTGATAGATCTTCAGCAGTCATGAAAACAGACTAAAGGCAGCTGGGATTGTGAACACTTTATGCTTCAGATGAAATGACACACACTTGCTGTATTTATTCTATGGACCAATTGGTTTCAATTAAATGCTGTTCATCATGAAGCATGATTTGTTACCTTAAGGATTACTCTGTTGTATGGCTGTTACATTTGTTCATAAACATATTTAGTACAATATATTTACAGTAGATACAGTAACATGATTTGGCCCATTCAAGAGTTTTATTAAAGATAATATTTCAGTTGTTAATCCTAGATTAAAGACCTTATTTTAAATTAAGCTAAAATGAAAGCCTACAGTTACTTGTAAGATTAATTACTTCAGATAAAATACAGTAGCTGCCGTGCCCAATCTATGTATGCATCTCGATAGACTGTGGTTATGATCCAAACTGTATTATACCTATTGGCTGGTGGTTGCAAATCATTTTTAGTGGGGTTGATGATGTTATAAACTGATAAGTGGCTAAGTGTAACATAGCTGCCACAGAGCCACACTAGCACTGAGATTAATATGGAGCATTGAGCGTCTATGAAACCCACTCAAACAGCATGCTGAATGGAACTCAGATTGTCCCTATTACGGCAGGATTGATCACATCAGGTGACTGCTCTCCTGAGTGTCCACCATCTTCGAGCGACCCCTGTGCGCCTGGAATTGTGCGGAAACAACCTGGATAGAGCGGGCCTGTGGATGTGGAACAATCGATTCCCTCAGTAATTCTGAACAGGATTAAGGATTTGATCATCGCTTTATAAAGGCTTGGGAAACAGTGGTTGTTAAAAAAAAATCAAATCTTGTTCAGAGTCACTGTCTTTTGGTTGCTGACTGTGGCTAAGACAGTGAACTACAGGGATTCGGTGGACCCGCAGAGGAAAGGTCTGCGAGTGAGTTCGATTGAACCTTGAGGTTTCAGCAGCTGGGTCCTTCTAGGGAGTGTACATCTCTTTTAGAGCATAGCAACTGATATTGATATCACAAAGATATAAAAAAAAGAACCATGTATGAAGACTGCCATGAGCAAACCTTCCACTGTTAGTGAGAGAACACTCTGAGAAAAGGGCATGACACCAGGAGGCCCATTTGTGTGTGGCTACATGGACAGAATAGGAGGGAATGTGCTAACAAGCCAGGAAGGAGACTAGACAGGGTGTAATAGATTCCTGTTGTGTAAGGGATTCTGGATCAGCGGATTTATTGGAAAATGAACAGGATTTTAGAACAATGTCTGTGACTATAATGTGTGTATTGTATTGTTTTACATTTTGTCTTGTTTTTTTTTTTTTTTTTCATTTTGAAAGTTGCTGGGGTATTCTTTCTTCGCATAGCATAATTTTATGTACAACCATCACTTGTTCAGGGCATTGCCTTTGATTGAGCGTTTTGTAAATCTTCCCACAGGAAGAGGCCGATGAGGGCAGATAACAACGATGTTAGATAAGCATGATAAATGTTACCTGAGGGACTTCTGTCAAGAGTTTTGGAGCTAGGCAAGTGCTCGCTTTGTGTCATTTCAACAAAAGTCCTCCCTCATCGTAGACACAGAGTTGTGTGATTTAAAGGAGCGATTTGTAGGATTGTTACCGAACGTTCTTTAGGCCAAAATCAAAACACTGGTGAACGTTCTCAAGACTACCTAGACCATACCTGTCAACACCCAGGTTTTTTTTCCCGGGTTTCTCCCGTATTTCAAGGTCATCTCCCAGCACCCTCCCGTTTTGTTATTTCTCCCGGAAAACTCCCGTAATTTGGCCATCAAACTTCATTTTAAAATCATTGATGCATTCAGGTTGCCAGATTGTGTATGAAATACACCCTACACATACACGATCACTTAGTTTCAATTTCAACCGTTTTGTCATAGGCTAAAACCTGGCAACCCAAAACCCAAATAAGGAAGCGGGTGCCAACTGCGCAGCCTGAGTCTCGTCGTAAGCAAGCGGGCTAGATGAATGGCCTACTCCAGAACTAGCTGTTGTGAAATTGTTGGGAATTTAATTGATTAACACATCACATAAACTGTTATTGAGTGTTGTTGATACACTGAACTTGTTCCCTCGGAACCAAATCTGACAGCAAGCAGCTTTGGCGTTTTGGAAGTAGGCTGCAGGCAGGCAGCTGGTGGATACATAACTGGCATGCGTAAGGTAATGGTAAGGTAAAAGCAACGACCGAAATGCAGTGTTGAAACACGTGTATGAAACGTATTAAATATGCAAACACAAATCCGGTACAAACACTGACCCCCAAAAAAAAAAAAAAAAAAAATCTCCCGTTTTGGAAAGCTAAATGTTGACAGGTATGACCTAGACGCGAGCCTCTTCTGGGTTGCCAGATGTAATGCAGACTTAGTTAACGTTAGTTGACCTGCAGCTGCTTAAATGTTTCTCCAACCATGACCCAGCTACACATTACGGAAACAGTGAAAACCAAAAATACCTCTCTAACCTATTTAGCTGAAGTTAGCGATGCATATGAAGTTTAGCCTAGGCTACCTGTTGTGGAGAAATATGGCCAGCCCCTGCGTCAGACTTTATATTCTTCGTTTAACGAAGACGTCGCCATCTCAGGAAGCTCCTCCGATGTCCACTTAATTGGTTTCTTGTTTTAATTTTGGTAATGTGCCTGCCTCTCGTAGGATAGGCTACTCGTTCATGACTAGCCTACAACTGACAGCTGTTGACAGTTGGCCTTTGCTAATTTGGCAACCCAAATGGGGGGACGCGACAGCCCATTATTAATACGCTATTCTAGAATTAATCGTTCAAAACATAAATGAAAATTCCAAGAGATTCCGCCCCGTAACCCATTTTTTCACTGGTTTTACGGGTATAATCTAGTAATGTTGTCAAATAAGCCATTACTTCAATTCATCGTGTTTCCTTACTCTCTGATGACATCTGGTGATCATTTTTGGAATGGTTACAATTTATTTTCCATTATTTCCTACATACTGTACTGGTCCTTTAAACCAGGAGAGCGGCGTGCAGGAGGCGAGGTGGGGATGGAGGTCGCCAGGGCCCCACCCCAGTTATATCGTCTGCCATGTTTGCTGAACACTGCTGCCCATTACTGCAAGACCAGAAGCCGTATGACCTCCATGGGATGGGGTAACTCTCCTAGAAACTTACACAGGCACAAACTCTATCACAGACATACAGTTTCATACACACACACACACACACACACATGCACTTTCATACACACACACACACACACAGGCATTCAGGATGTACCCAAATCCAGATGTGATATTCTGAAAAGGCTGAATAACGTGACATAAACAGATACTGAATCTTCCTGCATACAGGCTATTTTTCAGAAAAAAAGTCATCAAAATGTAACAGCTACTGTGTTTACTGAAATCAATTAATGGATGGTCACAGGACAAAATGCCAGTTCGCAGTGTCAGACTTTGTTCTCACAAATTGCATTAGCCTACTTTGACTAATTTAAAAGAGATCACTATTTCCTGAACTCTGAAGTCGCCCCACTGTGTCAGCATGGCCATTCCTGCCAGACTATCAGTCAGAGAAAGGTGGTGGATTTGCAGATATCATTTAATCAACACCAAACCCCATGACTGTACATCATTGTCAATTTTAGCTTTTAACCTCACCCATTAAAACAAGTCCCAATATAAAAAGCGAAGTTGTGGCAATACACTGTCAGTAATCAATTATAAACAGACAACAGGGAGTTCAAGTGAAAGCCATATTTAATCAGTTAAAATATAGAGCTTAATATTTAGTTTGGTGACATGCTTCTTTGACTTTTTGAGTCAGAGCATGAGCGCAGCCCCTTGTAGCCTGTCTTTAAACACACCTTGGCAACCGCTCCTGGTGTGTGTGTGTGTGAGTCTAGACTAGTCTATTGTCCAAACTGATTTTTCATTGACCCTCGTAGCCTTACAAAACCAAAAATATACCATATTCCTAGTCAACATTGACTGGTTATTGTTGCTAAGCTAATGTAGTCAACATTACAACATTGTCGAATGTCATTGTGAACAACATTCGCAATGAGATTCAGTTTCAAAGTACTATATCTGTATAAACGTCCACTTCCAAGTCCCCAATCCGAATACAGATACAGATCATTTTTTGGTTGTACAGATACAAATAGAGATAAGAGATAATGATGTGACACACACACACACACACACACAAAGTTAACACTGGGTCTCCGAAAGAGAAATTCCTACACAGAGGAGAGAAGGGTAGACCAGCCTGTCTAATATGAAAGTGACCTTTGTGTTGCCTATCCTAAGAAACATATTGCACCTACTTTCCGATTCTAGTCCACGCTGTCTTCTCCTCCCCAGTGTCCTGTCTTCAGGATGCGCCCCTTGTTTCATGTCTGAAATGAAACAGTAATGAAACTGAACATCTGAATCAAGAGAGACTTTGGTAACTCGAGTGTCCAAGGTAACTGGGGTGGTAATTGTTAAGATGTTGGATTGGTTAATGGAAAACGAGTGCTAGATCTTGTGTGAATATAGAATTAAAAACATAGTATACCCGAGGGTTAATTCATTTTCTTCTGCAGGTGATGACAATTAGATTGTAGAGGTGTTTGTGATTTGTAGTTGAGACATTAAGTAAATGGATGAGCCTTTCATGCTAACTTAAAGGTTAGGTCCACAGTTCTGGCAGCAGGTTGCTGATATTGAGTGAACAACCAATCAAATTACACCCTCCCTTCCGTGCTTCAGAAGCAACATGTTGATTGGCTAGGATTGTTTATGGCTTGGCCTAAGCAACATATGTAGTTCCTTTCCCAGCTCCAGGACTGCGTATAAACACGGGAGCGTATTTGAGCCAATGTACTGAACAGACATCTACAGTATTACAAGCTCACAGGATTAGAAACTCAGACTGCACTTATAATCTAGCATTATTTAATTTCACTTTTATTTCACTGCTACATGCCCTTACAGAGCCTTGTCCATGTTCACTGCAGAGACATTTTGGTGGCAGTTTGAGTTCTGTTTTTATAATAACACCTCTAGGAGATGGCACAGAGACCATACAGTTACAACTGTTTTAAAGTGGCTCAATATTATTTGGCCCGCCAGATTTTTCTGGTAGTCCGATTTTTTAAAACATTTTTATTTAACAATATCGAGTTACAAATAGCCTATTCACTAATCAGACCGTGGTGCTTAAACAAACATGAGAAAGAACCCTAGAATGCAATAGGATCCTGCTAGCCAACTGCCAGCACTTCAATGATGCACTTTGTGCTGCTGTCTGGAGCGGACTGGCCACCTTCAAGGTGCCGCTCCGTCTCGTAGGCTAGTGCCGTCTGATATTCTTTTCAAACAACGAAAGCATCGTAGCATATCGGGCACACGGCCTTTGCATTTGTAAAACCAGGTAAGATGAACGCCAAGTTTTCTTTCCATTCCTCTTAATAGGCTCAACGTTCATGGTAAAACTAGTCTCTTTAGACTTTTTGACTAAGGAATTTTCTCCCAGCTAACTCCTGTAGTTTATTCCTCACTCTGCACGCTAATTTTCTTGTAGGCAATCAATAAACATTGTAGCACTGTCAATGTCAGAAGGTTGGTCAACCAAGTATTTAAGAATAAAAGTAAATGACTTTATCCAAAGGAGTAATTAGAATAGGCTAGGTTAAGTTATAAGGCAGATTCCATGTTAAACAGTCCATCATTGTCAAAATTATTGTAGCCTAGGGCAGTGTTTCCCAAACTTTTTTTCTGGGGACCCACTTTTTAAAAAGGACAGACTATAGCGACCCAACTCGTGACTGGTAGTTAACAAACTAGATCCTAATAGAAAGCTGTTAGCTTTCCTAAGCTATATAAGGTATAAGCTAGGGGTATTCCACAACATACATTTTCACTAGGCTATGCTGGCGACCCAAATAAAATCTCCTACGACCCACCTGTGGGTCGTGACCCAGTCTTTGGGAACCAATGGCCTAGGACATTTACTGTTACCAATATTGAAAGGGGAGATACTGTAAAGCAAGTTAATCAAGACCATTTCATTACTCAAGTAGACCATCAATGGGCCCATCCATGGTTTATTTTTATCTATTCTCCTTGTAGATGCGTGTGGACTACCATCCACCGGTGCTACGTTTAAATATTAGTATACTCTGGCCCGCCGTCTATTGGTTATGTAAAATAATGGCCGATGGCCAAAGTTACTTGCCAACCCCTGCTGTAGGTGTTTGTAAAGAAAATTACACAAGTGAGAGCTTCCACCAAGACTACACCCTGCGCATGTATCAACTGAAGTTACAGTAGGCCTATTTGTACTGCATTTCAGGTTATGCAGGTCAGGTTGTGCAATCTCGGCAGAGCCCACAACTGTGTTGCCCCTACCTCACAAGTCTTGGGTTACACTGCGGAAGGCTGTCAGTCAGCTGTCACGCACAAATCTAAGCAGCATCTCCCACAATCCACATCATAACATGACAGTTTTTGTTGCTGTCAAACATTGCACAGCAGCATACTGTACCTAACCTTAATACTTTAAAATGAGAGACTTGCTGCCAGTAGGATTCAGAGCGCTGGGTGACAACTTCACCTCATCATTTAGCCAGTGTTCCATCATGTGTATATTTGTTCTTCCAGGCCTTTCCTTCCCTTGATGAATGTATTGTTGTGAGTGATATTAATACTGAAGCGAAATGGTTAGTAGCACACACGGAAAATGACAAAAAAATAATTAAATATTGACAGTCCCTCAAGGCTATACTTTGTTCTGCACAGAGCCGCCTGCAATGTCCTGAATTTGCCATATATTGTAAATATTAAATTGAACATACTTTTTTATGTGTTGCATGGCTGTAAATAGACTAACACTGTATATACAGCCTGTAGGGGACACTGGGGGTATGAGGTGGTGAGGGTGGAGGTGGAGGTATAGGCGGGTGTTGAAGTTATTTTCATAAATAAGCTCTTCACTCTCACTACTTGAAAACACCACTGTGTACAATCCCCTGTTTTGTCATTTGAAGAGTGACCAATTGAGCCTTGAACCAACGGAGCTAACCTGTTTTTCAGCGCGCACTCCTCTCCACACAGATGGTAAATCTCTCAGGCACACTCGTGATTCATCAGTTCTTCTCCATCTCAGCGGGATTGGGTGCATAAATCTGCCCTTTGTGTAACAGGAATAACTCAGGTCACTCTCAAGAGATGGCTGTAAAATATCCACTTCAGAATCTATTAGGTTCCCCAGCTGCAGTGGATAGGAGAAAGAAAAAAGGACGAGAAGAAAATAAATAAAGTTGAACAAATTTGTGATGGCAAAAAACCCTTACCCCATTCAACAACGTAATCTGCATTCAGAGGAGTTACTGCATATTGATTGGAGCTTATAGAAAGAGGAAGAGACATCAGGGTGGAACATAGGAGGGGGAGGACACTTAGGGTAAATATTCACTTTTAGCATGTTTCTAAAGTTTGACAAATACCTGCCAAATACAGGCCTTTCTGAAACCCCCACCCCCCCAAGCCAATTTCTTCCAGGCATGTCACTGGATTAGTGTTTGAAAAAAGCAAGTTGCATTCAAATTTTTTGAAGCAGCATCCTGAAGCCCTGCGGGTCCATCGCTGAGCTGCAGAAAAACACAGCGCACTGAGCTATTCATTACCAAAATTGATTTAGTTACATCCCCACGGAATACCACAGTCTGCTGTTCTCCATATAGATCTGATACCAGACTGAGATTGCAAATACATAAATATTGAGCAGAATCTTAATGCTTTCATTATAGTGCTGCTTTGAAACAGGCATTACAGAGTAAATAAGTTTATGACTCGCGTGCCATCAGAAATGCCCTCAGAAGAATCCACAAGGGCTTAAAGATTCGGGGTCCCAATTAGGGTCAGTCCAGTCACATATGTATAATTAATGTGTAGAGCTGGGGGGATTTTGTTTGTATTTGGTTAAATTCAGTATTACCGTAACATTAGCGTCAGCAGTAGAGAGAAAATGTAAAGAACATTGCAACATAAATTCAGGGCTTTTAAACATTGTCTGAGTGCATCCATATCTGAGCACCTCCATTCATCCAGGTCATTAGTCAGCTGATATAACTAGAGAAGTGACTTTACCTTGAATGCTATCTGGGCCATCAAACGGCATGTTGAATCAAGTGTTAACTATTCTGGGAACATATGAATAGGCCTAGAGATACCGTTTGAGCTTGTAGCCTTGTAATTTGCTAAGGAAGGATGGATGCACTGCTCACTGAGCTCTAACTCACCATTCCCCAAGCGTGTGGAACTACAGTCTCAAGTTTATTTACTGTAACAACAGATGCTGTGAAGGGAAACAAAACAAAAATATTCTGACTCTAGTATGTTTTCAAACACAAAAGGTGTAAAGCAGGTGTAAGAATACTTGTCAAAGAGGCATGCGCTTAGTGTTATGATAGTGTAGCATTTTGGATTGCACATCTATGTAATGATTGCACAGTTTCTGACAATGCCTCCAGGTGGAAAAAAATGCACAAATCCAAAATGTGCGATTTGTTTCTACTATTGTGGATTATACCTCTAAAATAAATTAAGTGTCTTTCTGTTTTTAACACTAAATAAATGCCCCATTAAGGCTTTGTATGCTTCGTTATCACTGTATTTTTGGCAGCTCTGCTGTTTACTTCCACTCTTCAGTAATGAGAGCAAGTCATTTCAACAATAAGTTTTGTTATTTCTGTCTAACTTTATCACTGTAATTAATAACTGCACAGTTTTCACTAAATCAAACAGTGGCCTAAATTCATGAAGCTGGGTTAAAGCTAGATTTGGGAAATTGGGATGCTGCAACTTTGTCGTTCTTCATTTAATTGTTTTTTTTTTTCCATTCAGCACAGTGGCTTTCACCTACACATTAGGAATGAGCTTTAGTTATTCAGCCATATCAATGGTTCTCTTTCCCCAATTAAACCCCTCAAACTGTTGGTTGGTTGCATTTGAAAACACATCAAAGCAATGAGAAATATTGTTTCCTAGGACTAGAAAGATGGCGGAGGACAGTTGTACCACATAACCATTAAACTGCTGAAACTTATATGGGACATCTCAAAAAAAACTATCAGATTTGTAGTGAAATTGCCCAGCATCGATTTGCCCATCCAAACTTTCAGGCGATGCAGTAACACAGTGCTAATTTGAGATTACAACTTTCTGTGCAGGCTTCTCTTTGGTCATGCCTCACCCTACCTCTGTCTTCACACTCATCTGGTGCCTGTGTGAGCCGCTGCCCCTAGCGTCAGTGCCTTTCTTTGTGGACAAACAGATCGCTCCACACCACTGGTCTCAGTTTACACAACAGTGTATATACATGGGAGAATATTACTTAACACAAGGCAATTCCCAGGGAATACATGGGAGAATATTACTTAACACAAGGTAATTCCCAGGGAAGACAGGGAGAATATTACTTAACACAAGGTAATTCCCAGGGAATACATGGGAGAATATTACTTAACACAAGGCAATTCCCAGGGAAGATAGGGGGAATATTACATAACACAAGGCAAACAAGAAGATTGTCATATAAAACACTACAAAACTGGGTGAATTATAAATGCAGTGGAATAAATCTTGCTGGTTTTCTCAATACTAAATAGCCTCAGTGGGCAGAGAGAGACTTGTCTTTCTAAGGAATCTCAAATCTACAGACGAGTCAGTTCAAGGCCACACAGAATCCTCTGTCTCTGCCTTTGCCTTTGTGAAGGGAGGAGGTGGATATGGGGAGAGGGTGGGGGGTGTGGTGGTGGGAGGTAGGTTGCTGCTGACTATGCAAACTTAATCAACGAAAGGCATGGGAGAAAAATAGGGATCCAGAAACAATATGAGGAAATACAATTTTGCACGGCTTGCCCTGATCCGCCGAGATTCAATGTTCTTTCAGGTCATTCAGCCAGTTCACATTTCCCTATCAAAAAAAGTGTTTTGCATCAACAACAAATATGGTTTCAGGCTATGTGGAAATCATATACACAATATAAGATATAATACTTCACTGTATACTGAAAATAGACCGTTTTTGGGCTCTGTCGGCTGTTTGTATAATATCTTTGAAGTTGGAGTGAGTCAAATTAGTGGGCCCTATACATAACACTGACTGATTTTCCATGCTGTTGTTCTTTTCCTATAATTCATTTCTAGCATCTTCTGTGAAATATTTGGCTCCTGCTGTTTAACTCCCAGCAGATAGGGAGAGGCTAAACAAAGCAACAGTGAGAGAGAGAGAGAGAGAGAGAGAATAATTTTTCCTGTTTTAGGAAACAGCTGAAGGTAACCATGATAGGTGAAACATTCTCTCGGTGTGACAATTCCCTGGAGACATCCACTTTGAGATGGCTCGCTCGCGGGGTCTTGATAAGGGAAGGATGCGTCTCGGAAAAACAATGAAGAACCATCTGGGAGTAATAATGGTGGCTTGTTAGCTGGGTAACAAGCCTTGCATCCCGTCACCTGAATCAGCCCGCTCCCTCCTCTCAGGGAAGTAATTCACTTCAAACAGTACAGAGGCTTGCCGATTATCCAGTCTGACTGTTCGTATTAACCAGTACGATGACAGTGTTTAGACATTCTTTTTTTGTTTCTGTTTCTAGTGTCAATGGCTGTTACTTTGTATTGTTTCATATCACTAGTGTATCGTTTCAGAATAGATACAAAGATATTATTATTATTGTCATTTCCCATTTACTGAATAACAAGAGAGGGAACACATCTCTTTAAGGAAAAACTCAGGAAAAACTAAGCTTTTTCTCTTGTGAATGAATGAAACACAATATTATGTCACTCTTTTTGGATTTAACATATATAAATAACAAGAATGATATGAGGTCGCTGCGTTTTGATTGAGGTGCAGGATTTCCTCGCCTCACAGATACACAGCACTGCCATAACATCTTTCCAATCATTGCCTGTAGTGTTGACATTATTACAGTATTTTTGATACATGCCGTGGCTTCTGTATTTTGTGGTTTATTTGGATACATTTAAAATGAGTGTAATTGGTATTTTAATTTAAAATACATTTGGATGTATTTTGGCCCATCTCTGCTGACAGGTGACAACTGTAGTGGAGAAAAAACAACGATGCTCAATAAGAAATAGAGAAACTTGCAAAGAAAAGAAGGTGACCTAATTCTTTCAGTAACGCAGGGTATTTTCAGTGACACCACTTATCGCTGGGTGGCCTAGCTCAATTCATGTCTGAAAAAAAGGCTTGAACGTGTGGAGCAGTCAGAGAGGGGAAATAAAGTTAATTAAAATGTTTTTTCTCTCTCTCTTCTCCTCTTCTCCTTTTCCTGGTACCATTCACTTGTATTAGACAGTTTAAATAGCTGTCATTTTGCCAAGGAGGAAACAGGCCCGTGCGTGTGTGTGTTAGCAGAGCCTTAATTAGTGGAGGAAGATAGTCCAAGCCCATTACCTCCTCTACAGCCGAGTCCAAAAGATAATGATTAGGCAGTCGGAAGAGAAAGTGGCTGAAGCACTCACATACTTACCTATCTTTCTGAGATGTGAGAGAGAGAGAGCTGGGAGGGAGGGAGGGAAATATGCATATATCAATTTGGTTTCCCTAAAGCATGGCAGACCTCTGTTTCCCGCTCAAATTGCCTTGTAATTTGAGAGTGAATAAAAGGGGGGAAGGGGGGAGCTAATGGAATGGGAGAGGACAGCATGTGATTTGAAGAAGTGTCGAGGAGTGGATACTGCAACAGTATTGTGAGAGAGAGAGTGTGTGTGTGTGTTTGTTTGTGTGGAGTAGAGTATGTGGGGGTTATTCATCTGCCAAAAAATAAAAGATGTCTCAGTGAACGTGGCTGGTCTTTAGGTAAATGTACATTGATTTAAATATTTACAGAGCATGATAAGTGGCACAGGAGCAATTTGTTTGTGAAGCTCGGCAACTTTTGAAACAGGCTCTCTGTCACAAAGTCAATATGATGGCAATCAGAGACGATACCTATAGATTCACAGAGGGCGACGTGGAACATATGTGCAGAACAGTGCTAGTGATCTGCATAGGGGACGTGTAGGATGCATGCAGCAAATGATGCACACTCTTCACAATACAGATGCAGAGCACGTGCAGAGCACATAATGCCTGGTGTTATAAGCAGTGCAATATGTTTTTACAAAGACTATGTATTCATCAAACCACAGGTGCTTATTCAATGTCCTGTGAGCCCTATGTTGCTGATAAGAATCCCTGTATTGTTTTTGGGAGTCCTTTTTCAGTGTGTTGACATAAGCTTCTTATTGTAAAACCCTGCATTTAATGCTTACCGGTATTGCAGTGTTTTGTGACAAATTGGTTTGTTATCAGTTGTGCTTTGTGAACAATGTTGTGATGTTAGACATAATTTAACTGAATAAAGGACTCAAGTTGAGTGACAAAGTTAGTCTTTGCAAAGTCAGTGTATTTTGTTGAGATGTTTTAACGTGAAGAAAACTAGACATACTGTGTTTGAACAATGATATTCCTTAGACCAGACTTTAATAACTGTTCCCTGTGTCTCTGTCTCTCGGCTCTCTGAGAAATTATATAACCAACACCAGGTTTGCTGAACTTTCCACACCAAGGTTCTCATCAGCAAAGGACAAGCATAAATGTCTTTCCAATTATAAAAAGGACAGGCTTCTTCAGCACCCCATCTTAAAAATAGTGGGTTCTTTTGGGGAAACAACAAAAATACACACATTTTCTGCTGCCATCTTGCCAAACAATATTACAAAAGCAATTCCAGAGCTCAATATAGTATAGGATTGCTTCTCATCCTTGCCCTCCCAAAGGAGCTTCAGAATCATCAATATAGATTTATCCTCCAGCACCTAATATATCCAAACGCCAATACAGACTCACCCTAAAAATGCATCTAGCAATCTTCCCCAATTTCATACACTGTAATAAAAGTGCTCTGTTATTGATAAGCTGCTACCTCGGACAGAGGCTGACCGACTTTCATAAGGAAATTGGAGGTGGTTCCTCCTGCATCTTGATGTTGTCCATCACTGTATGTCTAGGAGCACTAATAGGGGAAATGTATTTGACATTGCCCAACATGGAACCACTTGTCAGCTTGTCAGGTGATTCCTGTTCTATGGCACGACTGTGATAAATGTTACATCTGGCACAGGTGATTGAATGGCTTCAAAAATGATGTATTTCCTGAAATAACATTGCACGCTGACATCCAGTTTTCTCCAAGATATCGATTGTCAAATTCATGGCAAATGTCGGTTATGTAATGTTTAGAAGCTATATCATTTAATAATGTGCAACTAGCCTCCCTCAAAAGGATTATGATAACATTTTCATAGAATTGTGTTGCAGTTTATCAGCAGAAAAGTATTTTGTCTCTAAATCTAAAATAACAAATTTCTTTCTGCATCTCCTGGTTATGGGTCATATGCTCTTACTAGTTCTTGTTTTATTTTTGATGAGGTGCACAGTTGTGGTCAAATTGATAGTTTGGAGATGTAAACATTCTCATTGCCATTTTGAAAAATATAAATTCTAAAATGGATAGTTCCGGTCCGGTCGATGGCGTTGTAAAATCCAGCACAAACATACACCTTTACTGCATTTTGTTCTATATTACTGCGCTACCACAATTTAAAAGTAGTTACACAAAATTTAGAGTAGCTGCGTCTCAAATATACTTCTTAGCGGAAGAATAGTTATGTAGAAATAAATTGTTACATTTCTCGTTGCTATGCCTTTATTTTATGAAATCTTGCCAGATATACGTATGTAGTAACCGTTTTATAAAAGCAATAAACCAATAGAGTCCGTAGGGGACTGATTTTAGAACAGCTAAAAAGGGGGGGTTTTAGGCACTCCACTTGCATGTTGTGCCTAACAACACCCCTTAGCTGTTCTAAAATCAGTGTAATCTATGGCCTCTCAGGGCTTTCAGGGACAAAATATCAGAAAAATACTAGCAAATTGCCTTACTCCAAGTCTCTGGGAATGCAACTGACATGCAAACCTGGCAACATGAACGCTCCGGTTCAGCAGAATGCAGTTGTATTTACACTTTATCCTTGAGAAACTGACATCACATCTGCAGGGAGATGTCTTTCAGACGTCATTGTTTGATTTCAAAGGTGTGAGGCCAGAGGCTTTGATGACTCAACAAAGGGCCGCATGTTCTGTTTGAGGGCCCTGACATTCTGTCGCTGAGAGAGGGGGGGATGAGAAGAGACAACGCAAAAAGTTCCATCTGTTCCCCCTCACACCCGCTCCCCCTCCTCTGGGGCATGGAGTGCCAACATCAGCTGTCCCGAGTGAGAGAGAGTGGGGGGGGGGCTAACGAGGCGTAGTGCGACTGGCGCTGGGGGGACATCGCCACAGCCAGATGGAGCGAGCTGGGACACTTCTGACGAGGCACCTGCACTGGCATCTGGTGCCCGTGACCTCCATCGCCACGGCGCACTTTCCCGAACGGAACGTTCGTACGGGGAGAGTAGGGAGGGTGATGGGGAAACGCCTATTAGCAAAAGGGTGAGAAGTTTTCACAAACGTGCACTATGGCTTTAAACAACAACAACCACCATCAAAAGTGTGACATCTCCGAAAAACCGAACAAACCAAAAAAAGAGGAGAGACGAAAACATTTGTGCGTTCTGGGTGCCTTATGTTTCGGCTGCGAGGCTCTGTGCTATTCCCCCACCCTCATGTGTCCCCAGGACACATTACAGCAGAATATATACGCCTGGCATTTTACCATTGCATTACAGGATCATTTCATACCAGTCACATTGTCTAGCACCCAAGTCAGGGAATAGATTCAGCCTTTAAAATAAGGATGTGCTGCAAAAATGGCTTCATCTGTGGAGCAGATGAGAGACTCACAGCCCATTGCTGTCCCTATCTCTCACTCTTAACGGCACAGTGCTTCTGGTTGGTGGATAGCAGGCTGTATGCCAGATGACGCCATGCTAGACTTTCTGTATCCATGCTGTAGTAGGGAGTACTGATATGTTGTTCTAAGATGGAAAGTGGATCTTCTCAGGTGCTATTGTAAAGCAGAATGCAGTGCTAAATGCAATAAAAACCATTGTGGTGTTTATGCTGAACATTAGACTGGGTGCATTAGGCATTGCAGTGCAGATCATCTGCTTTTTATTGTAATTTATACAGGTATTCTACAATTATTAAGGGAGATACCATACATCCATACTAACATCGATCCATACTGTATCCATCTATCCATCTATACATACATACATACATACATACATACATACATACATACATATACATACATACAAACATAATGAAAGGAGATGATACTCAGTGTTTCCCACGGAATTGGATTCAATTTGTGGCGGTAGCTGACTTTGACAACGGGGGGTCTCCTTGGGACAAGCACTTTTGAATTTTGGAAAAAACTTTTCCATTTACATCGGGATTTTGCAAACATTCAGTGTCAGAGTCAATGAAATGAGCCCTTCAACGAAATTGACAAGCAGCTGTAAGTAGACTAGCATGCGTAAAAAGCGCAGCTCAATGGCAATTACACATAATATATTCATCTGTGGCGGCCGATTTTTATTTCGTGGCGCCCCGCCACAGATTAGTCAATGTATGGGAAACACTGATACTGACTTATAAACCATACTGTATGCTCCTGTCTGAGAATGAGCAGGGGATCATTTCAGAGGGTATTTGTCTACCTGGTACCCCCTGTGGGTCTCACCGCTCTCCTTTAGCACAGAGGACTCTCACGGGATGATGGTATTGTCACTTCATTACAGGATTACACTTCTGGAGACAACGTGCTGAGAATTTGACTGATGACACATTCCAGTGTGGACAAAAGCCAAGAAAAGACAGATATTAGCAAAAGCACTATGGTACTTTTTTTTATATTTCAGATGCCCCCACTCTTACTTTTAGACACTCCATTACAATGTGTACAGAACTCTGAATAGGTGGCGAACTACATACGTACAGACAGTAAAGGAGAGGTGTTCATCACTTTTAAGTGCCATTAAAATGTTAAGATAAACCCAAATACTTACATTTCAAGCCAGATTTCTTCAGGAGCTGTTGTTGTCACACCCGTTCGCCACCTGTTCAGAGGTGTTCATCTTTTTTAAGTGTCCCCCGGAAACACTTCCGTTGTGTTGTGAATTTTGTAGCGCGTTTTTGAAATGTAAATGTTCTCTGAATTTGCAGCGTGTTTTCTAAATGATGTGCACGTCATCAAATGAAGATGAAGATGTTTTCTTAAGTTGGCAGTGTTTTATCTATTTGCACATGTTTTGTTGATTTGCATCTGTTGTCATAAGTTGCATGTCGTTTGCACCTGTCAGCCACCATAGTCCTCTCTCTGTAAATGAGAAAAGTGGCTCAGACTAAACATTTTCAGCCAATAAACTTTCAGGAGCAGAAAAGGGAACAGTATAATTTGATTGGTAACACCTGACCAAAATCACAGACTGCATCTTTAATTGACCTGACATGAGAACCAATGCCTGTCCTGTTATGTTATATACAGTATGCCCCTAGTTTGTGCCTGGGTAAAAATAGTGTCATAGGATGCTTTCCAATATCATGTATCATTTGTGGGGACCAATTTTAGAGTGAAGAGCCAGCCACAATTTTCACTCTAAAAGGCCTGAGAGTCTTGGAATTGTGCCTCAGTAATAGCTGCAATCACAGCTTCCATGTTGTCCCTGTGTTTTTCTCTCTGGTGGAGATCAAAGATAGGTAAACACTCACAGGATGTCTGAGACTGAAAGCAAAAGCCTCCCCCTTCTTCAGCTGTTGGGACTTTTTTTTTTTTGCATAATGTTTTTCTTGTGCTGCAAGACGACAGTAAATGTGATTGTTATTGAAGTTTCTTTAAATGTTTATCCAAAATTGTGAAGACACGAAGTGTGACACGCAGTGTTGATATTTTTCCCCACCCTTTTTGTCATATTCCACCATCCCTGACAGCGATTGGGATTGATTTGGCACTTTCTTTGCGAGCCCCCCTTCTCATGATTTCTCCTCCACTGATTTGAGAATCGATGGCCATGCACAACTGGTGGTTGGCCACGGTCACGTTGCTTTTTCCCACAATCCCGCTCGCTGAGTGCAGAAATTTGGATTTGTGTGTGTGTGTGTGTGTGTGTGTGTGTGTGTGTGTGTGTGTGCGTGCGTGTGCCACCGGAAGCGGAGCGGCAGAGGCTCCGGCACAAGCCCTCCATCATGTTCACTTCTCATTGGGAAGAGGGAGTGGGCCCCAGGGCCGCCCGTTGATGAGAAATTGCCCCCCGTCCCATGGGCGCCAGAATAAACAGTGGCCCTCTCTTGCCCAGCATCACCTCACTGTCTCCGCGAATCCAGCCTCGCTTTCATCATCCACAAAAACAAATAGCCAGGGCTCTACTGGACCTGGGAGAATCATTTATTTGTCTAATTTTTTTCTTGCCGTACAGAGCAGGATGGTTTATTTGTTCCTGCAGTGATAGATGTGCTGGCAGTTTTTTGATTACTAGACGCTTCGATCCCCTCCCTTCTGCAATTTAATAAGAATAAATGTTCAACTGTAAAACCAGAGGTAAGGAGCAGTCAACAACTGCTTAAAACACTTACCTGCAACTCCAGCTTGTTCACACATTCTTGTTGTTCTTATTTGTTGAGGTCCATCTCAAAGTTTGTCCCACTGAAATAGAACCTCCTTGGCAACTTTAGGAGACTTTGGTCTCTTTTGATTCAGGTTTAAATATAAAAACCAATGTATCACTGTCTCATTACCCTATCCTACGGGAAGCCTGACTTTCCACAGAACCCATCTCCTAGTTTTTATTCTGTGGGTGAATAATGTAAAGAGATTGGATTGTATATATTGCACATAGTACTGTATATAATGTTACTGTACTATTAGCGTATGCAAGTGTGTGTATGTGATGCTTTTTCTAGCTTGAGCCTGATTTAGTGTTTTTGCAGCCGGCAATTGTGACAATAATGACCTATTATGCCTGTCACCTCCCGGTGCCTCTGGATGATTGACAGCCGACACCAGGCCTATTTGAAGAGAATGGGCAGGCATTTAATCAGCCTAATGTATTTTTTCAATGCTAAGAACATTTAGACAATAAATTTGGAGTTGTTGTCACGCGGCAGCCACAGAGCGCATTTACCAAAATCATTTTGGCGGCGGCCGAGCCACAAGAGAATCATTTGGCTGTCAGCTTGCGTTTCGTTAGGTGCTCTCCGACACATACAATCCCATCAGACCGACTCCTTATAAGCTCGTCGTGGCCCCAGATCTGATTAATGTAATTTCATATCAATTAAGAAATGAGGAAGGAAGCTCAGGGGCTCGTCCCACACAATGAACTTTGAAACAGATTCCATTTTCATTGCTGACAGTGCTGAGAATATACGGTGGGAGGGCGCAGTCCAAACAGACAGTGACATCCTCTGGTTCTCCCTCCTCCTCCTCCTGATGAAGCCCAGTCAGTTTGTGACTGCCGAGTATGCCATCACATTTGGTGCGTGTGCCGCTGTCATCCTCGAGCACAAGCTGTTGGCACAGCCGCGACTAGCTGCAGCTGTACACTGTAGAGAGAGGATAATGACTCGGGTCCTCACGGAGCGGAGCTTTTGCGCAGGTCTCTCAGGCCTGCGGTCTCCAAAAAGCCACGCGCTTTCCAATCTGCTAACTCTCAAAGGCTTCCTCTGGGCTCAGATCTTCAAATGGCACACATCATTCAAGTCCTTACCCTCGACTGGATCTTAAAATGGATCTGAAGAGACAAGCTGAGAGGCTCTGAGCATTTTCATCAAGGAGCCTTGCATTCATATTCAGACAGTCATTGTTATTTTTACCATGTGACTACAATTCTCTTGCTTCTGCATTCTATTGTGCCAACCTCTTGGTTGTAAGAAATGGTCAGTTGTATTCTAATAGTTTAGTTTTAATTTTAACCTCTATAAATGAAATTAATGGTAGTTTATAGAGAAAATAGAGATAGGATTGTGTTAGTATTGTAATTGTACAAAAATGGTCTTCATGCTTGTGAGAAGAATGGTGTTTGTGAAAGACTATGGCTGACAAGGCTGTCTTTTTCTGCTCTTTCACTGGGAGAGCAGCAATGGTGATTTTGCCATACTGTTGAATTTTATCATTCCATTCACATACTTTGTTATCAAAGAAAACTGACTTCATGAATTCAAACACGGTGCGCGACTGACAGAAAGTGTCCGATATTGAAGCGCTTTATCACAGGTGTTACCAAAAGATGACATTGTCATTTTCATTTTCTTCTTTAGAGCTTCTTTTTTTTTGTTCCTCAGTAGAGGTGGTTTTATTGGTTCATTGGATTTGTTTTTCGGAACATGGTGTACCATCACTCTAGGCTGAAGTATTACATAGGCACACACAACACACAGAGGAAGAGAGAGAGGGAGGGAGAGGACTGTAAATATAATTGCACTTCACCTGTACTTCAAAGCTTTTAGCGCCGTCAGCACAAAACCAATCAGTGAGCAGAGAAGGCACATGTCTCTAAATTGTATTTCCTTGTAATTGTCCCTCAGATCACTGGGTACCTGAGGCTTGCACTTTGAAATGTGACACAGGCTCATTTTCGCTGGCCGCTCTCCCCTTCCTGTGGCAAGTGATACAGGTTCTAAGAAGTCAGTGTTCTTAGTACTGTGTTTAATTTCAATTTGGCCTGTTTGTAGCTGTTATGTTAGAGGATGGTGTAATGTGCATGATCTGTGTAGCATTGCTTGCAGTATCATAAAAGTACCAATTTCCACCCGTTTCGTTCGAAAATATGTTTTTTAATACTTCAAAATAATATTTGATTGATTAACTTTTTTTCAGTAGCTATAAGTGTGTAGATTTAAACAAAATCTGGTTTGGTTATTACCGGGAGCTTTTTACCGTGCTCAGAGATTGGTGCTGGGCTGGTGGGTGCCCTATTTCAGCGCACTCACTCGGCACATCAACGGTTAGACCGAGAATTCTCGTTGCAAAATCAAAATTCTACTGCCGCTCACACGCAGCCTTACAACACGGTATACAGTTCTTCGAGTCACTGTACAATGTCATTTTTGGTACAGAGATAATTTAGATACCCTTATGGTGTGGGTGCTTGCGTTTCTTTACGAATTCGTCATCTTGGTTTGTATAGAAATGAATATTAAGTAACACATACACATAAAAGGGTGAAAATAGGGCCCAGAAATAGGTCTCTCCGATATTTAGATTTCTTCCTCTTGTTCAGCTTTTGTCAACTATTCAAATTGATTGTCCAGTCATTCATTTTATTTCATCTTTAATTTACTTTGAAGAAACCAACGCAGTTAGAATTAAAGAACAGCATTGAGCATAGCATGAAAAAAGCTGCATTAGCATAATAAACAGTAAAAAGGTAGCAGGAGAGGGGGAAAATGTACTCTACTTTTACCTCTACTTTGTCCAATGTATCAGAAGCTTTCAACAACCAATCAGTAGAGGGCTATCATTACAACTGAATGGGCATTTTTCTACACCAACCGCAAAATTCACAATAACCATAAAACACATCCTAAAAAAATGTGTTCAGTGGTCACAGTGGCCATATAGTGTCTTTGTAATGATATTGAATATTTTGATTCATAGTGCAAAAATAAACACAAAAAACAAGTCCACAGTGTAATTGTGCTAGTGCTTAAACAGTCAGACATTATAACTGCAATCCAGCACCACCCGCATGTGACGATCACCTATTGTCTCTGGGAGAATGAATGGGTTTTTTGCTAATTCTACGGAAATAAGGTGTGAGCAAAAGTCACAGTAGTAGAAAACCATGACAATTGGTTTGGTGAGTTAAAATGTATGTATCATTCAGTCTTTTGTTAGAAACTGTTGTCTCGTAAAAATAAAGATGTTGTCCGAAACGTTGAAGCAAAAATTAAGTGGACTGCATGTTGCTTGCTTGGAGCAAAAAAAAGTAGTAGGCCTACTCTCGAGAGGTACTACTCTACTCACTCTTATTGGCTTTTCATGTAACTTTATGTTACAGCCATAGTACCTAAAACATCTGATTAATACTATCCAACAGATTGTGGCTTTCAACCTCCTCAGTAATCAATATGTTAACTTAAGTTAACTGTGTGAAAGTGGCGAAAACTTCTGCTTGCCTTAACCAGGAGGCGCTTTGTAGTGCTGTGTTAATCTTTTAAAGACATACAGTAACAGACGTAACAAATCCGCAGAGACAACATACAAGCTGAATTATTGAAAAGAAATGAATGTGGGGTCACTCAAGCGTTATTTGTATGATTTCCCATAACCCCATTCATTCTCATTTTTTCCCTATAGGAACCAGAACATGCAAAAATGCTAATCCGCTACATACTGTACAAAATTACGGTGGTCATCTCCACATTCTATCACCCCAGTTATAGATGCTGCAGGCATCCTGAGGTCCACTCTGTGCCTAAGTTTCAGGGGTGTGAGTCCTCAATGTCGGAATCGGCTTATCAGTTTGTTCCTTCACAACAGGTGGTGTTATGGATTATCCCATATGTGTGAGGCTTGTTGTTGGGGTTGTTGTTGTAGGAGTTGTCTTTCTAGACGGTGAAACTCCTTTGTTGTAGAAGTCCTCTCTTCTACTTCCTTTTTATGTCTCTGCCTCCTATGGGTGGCAGGCACAATGTTTTCTGCTCGTCTGCCTTTCAATTCCATCCACTCAGTGGAAAGGCATTTTAGAATCTTAGGATTTGAATCTAACGTGTGCATACCCCTTAAGTGGTTAACTCATGATATCTCCTACACAATGAGCAGGGACTTGTCCGATGCTCACATACATGGGGGTCATGGGGTCAAAAGTACATACATGGGGTCAAAAGTCAGGGTTAATCCAGAATCAAACAGCCACCATTACATTACATATATTTTCATATTATTTTATTTTCTAATATTGTATTATGCTCTAAATCATGTTGTTTTATATTATTTAATGCAAAAATGTTTCAACATGTCATATACACCATGTTGAAGGGCTGTTCAAACCAAGAACTAACTATAACGATAAAAGCAAAAATTTATCGTTCTAGCTAATATGAATGACGTCCACACATAAACTATAACTATAAGACATGAAGAACAAAATCGTTGGCAAACAAACTTTTTTGAGTGATTTTGAGAACGATAAAAAGCTGACAGCCAATCAAAATCCATAAAATTTTAGCCGTCATATTCATCAACACGAGAGATTTTCATTTTTGTCGGTCAGTGTGGCCGCTTTTATCGTTATAGTTATCTTTATAGTCATCGTTCCTGGTATGAATGGCCCTTAATTCTTGGTTGACGGTATGTCATGGTCAAGGACAAAGCCATTGCATCACACAATTTCTCTGTTTGGGGAAGTATAATGGTAAAAATTCCTAAACCTTCATGAGTCAAACAAATATACAAATTAAGTAGCAGCGGATGTTGATACAAGGCATCATGTTCTACTGTGCTATTGGTGTACCTGATACTCAATTTTCAAGGTGTCAAAAAAACACCTTTTTTTCTTATGCTTCCCTTTCCTCTGTGGAACACAGTTCCAAAAAGAGGCTCCAAGACGGTCTCTCAGGTTGATTAAAACAGCCTCTGAATACAAGATACAGTCACAGATTCCCAGACATTTCTAGCCTGACGTAGTCATACTCAATTCTAGTCAGAATATGAGTCTGATACTGCTCCATTGGGACGTAATTATGGGGCGTGTTTCAACCAGTACGGGGATGCCTCTGCACTCAATTGAATAGACGTAACCAATCAGAGCAACAAAATAGCTTACCGTGAGGTGTAGGAAGAAAACACATGAACCATCCTTCTTCTCCTATATCCCCTCCGTTTTTAAAAATAATTCTGTTGAACAGTGATATGCTACAAACATGTTAAACAGCTGGGAAAGGCTGTCGCAAATCCCTCGAACAGGTGGTCAATCAGAGATTTTAAACGAACGAGGGAACATGTCGCAATGCAACAACGCTGGTTTCCCTTGATGAAAGTGAAACCACAAGTTTTCCCACATCTCAACTTTGGCCAAAGTTTTCAGAAATAATCGTTTTCAGTGATACAACCTTATTAAATAATATGAATTTTCCATATGGGGTCTTAAAAGCCATGTATCCTTCTAGCCACAGCATTTTTGTTTCAAACATAAGCCAAATATAAGCGTGCTCAGATGACGTGATAGACCAGGCACTGTTGCTCACCTGTCCATCATCATAAAGCCTGATTTGATTGGTCCTCCCGATATAGGGCGAGCATACTTCCACCACAATGGAGCAATGCCAGACCGAACTTCCCGACCTCAAATGTTGTGGGCGGGACTAAGTTCGGAAAGGCACCCAGGCTAAGACATGTCAGCTGATAATCACAAATCAGCTGATTACAGCAGTGAGTGAACTCAGAAGTCAAAAGAAATTCAAAACTACATGCAGATGGCAATGGGAGTTAAGGTTACTACCAGTTATATTTGCAATCCGCATAAAAAAAATAACAGTAAAAGGCACTTAGATAGCATAACTGCTCAGAGTTTCCACAGCCAGACTCTCGAGTATATCCTGATACCTCTCCCAGGCACACAGCAGTCTGTTGGACAGCAAGAACAATTTAATTCAGCATGTAAGGGCAGCTTGCCGAGTTTTCAGGTCATACCATTTCTCATCTTTATTCAGTTGCCCAAGGCCTGCCAAGTGTGGTTGCAATGATAATTTCTAGGATTTGTAGAAACAGAAATTTACTTTTAAACTTTTTTTTTACTATTTTTTTACCCGTTGAGCAGCAACCAAGTCACCAATTGCTTGCTGTACCTTGGGACCTGACTCTATCAAGAATCAAATAGAGACTCACCAAAGGCAGGGGTGTGAAAGTGCCAGTGAATACAAGATAAATGCAAGATATCTACATACAATTACATAAAGACCAAGACCATAGCATTGCATATCTAGTCAACACTTCAGATCGGCTCTCCATTCATAATTCATTAACCTTTAGAACATAACTAAAAGTATGCCAGCCAGTGTACAATGAATGCTAATAGAGAATCTAGCATTGCCTATTTCGATAACTTTTCCCCCATTAAATGCAATCAGTCAATTACTAACAAATCAATAGATATTCAACATCAATCGTAAAATTGGTCCTTATTCACTATATCTGCTCTGGATGGTGATGCTGGACCTCTTTCTGTTATGCCGATTGGACGTATATAATTTAATTTCCCTTTGGGGATCAATAAAGTATCTATCTATCTATCTATCTATCTATCTATCTATAAGGATGTATGTATTACATACACATCGAAGGCATCGCAAATTTGTGTGCCGCAAATGTCATGATATGATTGTGCAATATAACACTTGTGTTTGTGGGGTTGGTGAAGGATATCCCCACAGCTGTAATTCAGGCGTAGGCACAAGGCTGGAGGCCAAGCACAGCAGTTAATCACAGCCATGGGGATATCCTTTACCAACCCACAAACACAAGTGTCATATTTCTTTTATACCACTAACCAATCCAATTTGAAGACACTGAAATGTTTTGTTGTTGGTGGTGATTAGTTTATTTGGATTTTGATTATTCCTTCTCCATTCCAAAAAAGTATTGGAGGGTTCAGTGTGAAGCATTGTCAAGCATTGAGTCTGACCAAAACAGAAGGCAGCCAGCTAGAAGCTACCTCGCTAACTTCCACTGTCACTTGCCATAGCAGGCATCAAGGTAATAGCTATGAACTTTGTTTTATACAGTTTTATACCGAAGTGTCTTCAGTAATGTTGCCTTCACTGAATTCTCTCATGGCACCATCAGGATCTATGGGGTGCAGGGAAATGGGATTCCTGCTGAGTTTCTCTGCAAATCTCTCTCTCTCTCTCTGTTTCTGTTTCTCTCTCTCTCTCTCTCTCTCTCTCTCTCTCTCTCTCTCTCTCTCTCTCTCTCTCTCTCTCTCTCTCTCTCTCAACTGTACACGTAAGAGCATCTCAATGCTGGCTCCGGGCCTGGATGGCCATGGAAATGCATAATAGGCAAAAGGTACAATGAGGCGAAACCGTATTTTTCTGATGTGCCATTTGCATCCACTGAGAGACGCCCAATTAAAAACCTTTAAAACCTTACACAGAGGGCTGATCAATAGGCCCACAGCCCCCTCCTTGAGAATGCTATAGGCGGAGATGGGATGTGTGGGGGTAGGGGGGCAATATTTATGATTCAATTCTTCTTCATTCCCAGGAGAGAGGAGAGCTATTGAAAGATTCGTATTGACTTTTCATGCCAGGCTTTCATCTTGTTTTATTACGTTTTGGTGCAGTTTTTTGGGGAGGTGGGGAGGGCAGTAGGGGTACATGAGGAGAAAGGAGGAGAAATGGATCTAGTGTCTGGAGGTAAATGGGAGGCTGACTTTCCCCAGGATCCCTCTCTCTCTCTTCTCTCTCTCTCTCTATCTTGCTCGCTCCGCGGGGAGCTCCATTACTGCGTGGAAGACATGTCATGAGAGGAGGAGGGCAATCTGAGCCGCGCTCCAAGGCGAGCTATCCCAGCATGCCAAGCAAGAACATGATGCCGACAACCACCCACTCTCACACTGGGGTCTGTTGTTTGGGAGGGGTTTTTTCCCTGATCATTTTAGTCTTTCCAACTGGAAAGTTTGGGAACTCAAAAGTGGAGAACCAAAAAAGGGCCAATGAACTGTGAATAACATTTTGTATTAGATGGTTCATGGCTAACTAGTCAAACGTGAGCGATGTGCTTGTGAGACTTTGACATTTTTGAATTGGAAAAGAAAATGGAAGCTTAAGCAAGTTCTGTCAGGAAGACTAATGCTACATCAACCATTCATTTATTACTCCTGATCAGTCATCGTTTTGCTTTCCTTGTCTGCTGCCTTCCGGTGCATACATTCCAATGTTCCCCTCTCTCCTCCCCTACCACCACTAGGTTGGTCTCTCTGGAACTGATTCTTAATGTTCCAAGACCTGGAACGAAGAGGGGGCCTATGCAACTTACCTTGCAACTTTTAAAATCCCTTCAAGGAATAATATTATTTTATTTCACTTCTGGTTCCTTTCTGGTAGAAATCATTACTTTCTGCTACTGCCTTGAGTGCCTCAACTACCTCAAATACATCAACTTCTGTCCTTACAAAGGACTTAACCAATAGGAAATCAATGATGTGTGTCAACCACATTACTGACAGAGATTTGCATGCGCTTCTTTGTACCTGGGTTATTTGTATTGACTTGAAAAAGCCAAGCATTGTTAACTTATGGCTTTGAACTTTAAATAGATATAGAGACCAAAATTGACTCCATGTGGGAAAGAAGTTTATACAGTAAAATCCATGGCCGCAAAGTTGTGTGTAGCCTATTCAAGAGGATTAGTTTTATTTCCCTTATCAAGAAGAAAGGAAGCCCCAGGTAATTACAGATTTTTGCTAGAGTGTAAAATATCTATTTGTGTGCTGAAACCTTTCCATTTTTTTGGTTTATGTTGAGGATATAATTACATCCCTTCTTAGGGGGGGAAATGGAATTTGGACATATTCTATCTAACATTAGAGTGTGTGTGTGTGTGTGTATGTGTTTGTGTGTGTGTGTGTGTGTGTGTTTCTCTCCCTGTCTTATTTTGTAATACGCTTATGTGTTGATCTTAATGAGTTTGAAATGTAATCTGAATGAACTGCTGATAATACCTCTTCAGACAGTGGGGTAAACAGCAGATTTGAAATAATGAGATCACTCGTGCAGAGTTTAAGCTCAAAGCCAACCTTGCCTCCGTGAGAAACGCGCACATAGAATGATTACACAACTAAGGCTAATGGAGTCGAGGATGGCTAATTATTCTGTTCACGAACCGTTTCTCTTTTTTTGTCTTCCTTGAAGTATTAGCTTGCTCACCGAATGTGTTCTGATTGAGTGCGAGTGGTTGACAAAGCTACAGTGGGTTCACAGACACTAATTTCTCTTTCTAATAATTACCCAACACTTCCTTTGCATTTAAATGCCAAATAGCTCAAGGGCTAAGGTTGTACACGGTGGTGGTTTAATTAAAAATGCATACTTGAGAATGGCAGGCCTCAGTCATTTTTGAAAAGCGAGAAAAAGGTCACCATGACAAACCCATCTGACTTCACACGTTCAGTGGGGAAGAGACTCATAAGCTCTGTTGAGATACTATTGTGTGACAGTTGAGAAATGATTGATAGTAAATGGAGTGTGGAACTCTGTGTATTTCTCAGCCAATTCTAGCCTGTGAAAGGTATAGGACACGACTGCCCCCAAGAATGAGGGAGAACACTGGGGGGAATTATGGGAGATATTAGGGGCTAGGAAGATGGGAGAGAGCTGCTAGTTATATTGTATTGTAGTTTAGTTTTATTTTGGAAAATCAAAGTATGCTGGAGTTATTGAGACTTAAGGATAGGAGTTTTTAAGTATTACAAATAATTGAATGTGTTTAAAAAGTGTAAAATGCCAGAGGGTTCTTCAACATTGTGGGTTTACTCTCTAAATAACAGATTCTATTCCTGACATTCATTTTTGAACTTAATTTGACAACCAAACATACCTCATATTTTTGCCCTCAGTATTATTTCTTTCTTTCTTAAATAAATAATAGACCACTCTATATCAACAATAATAAATAAGTAATGGGAACTGGGGCCTACACAAGAGCTTTGTATTATTGAGACTGGCCTTGTTAGATGATGTTTTACTAATTCACCTGTTTCATAGTTTAAAACAAATGAGCAGCTTTTTTTGAGCCATGTGACATTTTAAAAGTATGACCAGTGACTATAATTGATATAAATTGAAATAAAAAATAAATGATTGACGTCTAACATTCAGCATAGCAATTAGAAACCCATCTATAAAATGATACAGTACATGTATGCAGAATAAGTTGAATGTGTCCACAGAACATCCTATGTTTGGCTATTTTATCAGAGTCAAAGTTCAGAAGTCCATTTCAGTTCTGCTGAATCTATATGGCTTTTCTGGGGCTCACTCTGCAGTGAAAACAGGTAAATGTGTTGGTGTTCACTGGTAATCAGTTTAGCAGACGACAAAGTCTCTGATGTTACAATTTCCCGGATCGATGGGCAAACCTTAACGCTGATCACTCGTCCATGAGCTCCCTGATTTATACTTGTTTACCCAAAGTCTCCTTTTAAACTAGTTACATACGGGAACCCCCCCTTCATCTCGGTTCTGGTAACTGATTTATGCATAATGTACCTAATGTGCCTGTCAAAGTCATGAATCATGAGTCATCCACAGTGGGTGATGACCTGTGTATGAACGTTACACACTATCCAGAGGAAGGAAGGAGAGAGGGGAGGATGATGAAGGAGGGAAGGAAGGAAGGCAAGAGAGGCTCGAAAAGCTTGCAAATGAAGTCCATCAGATCATTAAGCAACGAGTTCTGCTCCTCCTGCGTACGACTAGGATGGTATATCTCTATAAATTCATCTGTTTAGCCCTGAGCTTGGTGCTTGACTCATTGACACGCCCTGGTAATTTAGTCCCTCCCTACAGATCGCTATATGTAAAGGGTTTAATTACTAATGGCTTCAGTGTGGGAGGTGGTTGAAGCTCAAGAATGGCTACTAAATAAACATTATAATGTAATATCTCCTATTTTTCAGATACTAGCAGTAAGAAAAACTACATATCCTCAACGAAATAATCAGATGCTAAAGGTCCATCAGGTAAAAAAAATCTCTTTGTAGATATAGTTATGTCAGTGGAATGAGCATGTGATAATGGTATGGTCTGTAAGTGATTTTCCATTCTGCTGCTTCGGAAAAATTCTCACAACACCCACTCGGTCTCTGATGTAGAAAATGAAATATTAATATTAATATTTCTTCTGAACATATAAATTTAAAAAGCTCTTTGTATAAAACCTTTGAAGGACATCATACAAAAACAATGACGAAAATAATAAAAACTTTCACTAATCTATTTCTGTGTTCTTGACTTCAGACTGCCAGAGGGGGGTCTCTCTCTCTCTCTCTCTCTCTGTCTCTCTCTCTCTCTCTCTCTCTCTCTCTGTCTGCGTGTGTGTGTGGGTGGGTCTCTGTTTTTGCCAGGAACTCTGTCAAAGTTTTCATCTTGTGACTGATGAAGTGGCTCTGCCGCACGCACTCTTTTATTTAGCACTATCATGAAATGTGTCGGGCTTCAGGGTCCCTCAACTCTCCTGGCTGCTTGTGTCATCATGGAGGTGCAGGTCTGAACTCCTTATTATCTCCTCACGTTTATTTCACCATGGAAATAATGAGATTAAATGGGACTTAGGTTGGATTTAGGTTTAGTCCACTCTTGTCCTGTTTCTCAGATTTCTGTATGAACTAAAAGTCCAAAACGCTAATCTATTATAGGACTTAACTGTTAGCTAAAGGTAGGGGGCTGCTTGGGGGGACCCTGTGACAAAGGGCCTTGTCAGAGTCAAACTTATGTGCAGTACAAATTCATTTAGAAGTTTCATTTTATATGCAGTTTTCAACCAAAACTGAAAATCACATATTTTCACCATTAAAGTAGACAAGAAGAGTGTTATGGAGAAAGCTAAGAGGATAGCTAAGAGATTTTTTTGTGAATTATTGTTTATTCACAATAAAGTGCCCCTTCTCATCTTGGTTTCTATTGTTTCTTCTCAACTATTTTTCAAACTGAAGTTACGGAAAAACAATAATCTTATGATATGAAACAATACTCTTTGAGAGACCAATTTTGTAAGATTGATGGCACACTTATGACACCAAAACACTATATTACCGTTGAAGTGGGCCTAGTCAGCCTGGACTACCTCTAAGGCCTCAGAAGAAACGTCCACTAACCAATAACTGATCTGAGCTAGAATACCGTCACATCACACTGTTTTCTTGCTCTTGCTGTCCAGTCCAGTTTCAAGTTTAAGCATTGTAGGATTTAGTGGAGGCAGCGCTGTAGATGTCCACTGTCAGAAATGAGATGTTGGCTCAGACGGTCAGGAGGGAGTGGTGGCATTCTGAGACCCGCGGCGTGGGCCGGCCTGAAACAGCTCTCCCCCTGGTGCTCGCTCTGATATTTGTGCTGTGCTCGCTCATGACCGCCTGTCATTTTCTCTCCTTCGCTGTGTCATCTTCCACAGAACAGCACCATAACATCTTTTCAAGGAATAATACTAAAATTGGCCTTTTTTATATTCCCATTCTCTAGAAGACCACAACCTTTTATGCTGAAGCTACCTTTTGGATATCAATCAGGTCATCTACAGTATTTTTATGGCTCAGGTCCTGAGATCACCATCCAGTGATAGAATGCTACAACAAGAAGCACAGCGCACAGCAGGTCCACCATTACACTGAGAAACACTAATAACCACCCTGCCGATGTGTCAAGGTTGTTTTTAGGAGTTGTGTATGAGTGAGATGTCTAGAGAGGTTCAGATGTGCACACTGGGTAAGAACATAAAAGCCCTTATATGTGTTTTAGTACACATTTTATTGCACGTTTACAATGACATAATGGCATAAACTCACTTGGGCATAGCATTTCTATACAAAGGCTCTGGAAGGATTTCCCCATCAAACTACTCACTTGTACTGTCTTCTTTTTTGTCTCCTGTCAGGAAGAAGCCAGGAGGAGTGTAAGGTCTCAGCTTTAGGAGATGGACCAGAGCTTCTACCCAAAGAGCTCCCCACCAAATGGCAGTCTCTTAGGTGATTACCATACTGAAAGGTTAAGTTCAGTGTTAGGTCCCAGTGATTTACAGACAGACTGGAGCAGCAAGACCTCGGTGGCAGAGAGTACAAAGTGAATTAATTACCCACGCCAAGTCTCGCCTTTAAAAAGGGCACAGGCCAGGCTGTGTCATCCCATGTCAATTTCTCTGGAAAATGAAGCACATCTAGAACTCATTTTTGAAGGATGAGCAACAGAACACATGGAAGTGTTTTTAAATATGTGGAATTTATTTGAGCAGATGCTGTTTTTCCCTTCTCTCAGATATTAATTTTTTCATAAATTCAGTTAGGTCTATTTTGAATTCTTGATCAGTAATAGTTATATTGTGTAAGCAGTATATATTTACGTCCTTGTTGAAGCTGAAGTGAAATAAGTCAAATAAGTTTTTGTCTTCTCTTTTTGTGAATGTGTGATTGCTCAATGCTCACCTTACAAAGGTGTCTTTGTAAGTGTGTCTGTGTGTGGGTGTGAGAGAGAGAGAGAGAGACTGTTTTAGAGTTCCTTTGTTCTACATGGCTGTTACATGGCTACATACATTACTACTTACGTACATGTACGTACATGTAAGTGTAACCTATACTGGCATACAGACTTAACAAACATGCTATTTTAGATGAAAGGATTTTCATGTGGTGAGAGGGTAAGTCTTCTACATAACACATTTGAAGAGATCACCTGTAGCGTACAGATCCACATAGTGATTGGTATGAGCCAGGCTTGTACTCGAGTCACAGACTCGAGCCCTAATTTTAAGGATTTGTGACTTGGACTTGGACTTGAGCATCGACTGCATTCGGACTCATAAATTGGAAATGAGGACTTTTTTTGTCACTAATACTTACAGTATAAGGTATATCTATCTATAAAGCTAAAAGCGTCTGTGTGTCCTAATGTCTGTGGCATGCATATCTCGCTGACCGTTTGTCAGACTGACCTAAGATTTCGTATGTGGCTCGCGCGTGGCACAACGGTTTGCAATCTCGATTTTGAAGATTTTTGAATGCATATTTCAAAATATGCTTATTTACGTAGGACGTTTATCGCTGCACTGCACTGTTTCCAAGGGGACCAGTTTCAGGGGAGCTCCACCCCATGTCTATTGTGTGGCTAGGTCTCACTTTGATGAAAGTCACCGAGAAAACACGCTTTGGATTCCAGCGGCTGAGTAATTTCACCTCATCTGCAATTTTCCGAATATTTGTGAGGAACTCACTATCAGTAACCCAATAGAGTACCGAAGCCATGACGTAGCGTTGCCAAGGCAGCAATTTCACTGGATCTAAACAAATCAATCTAACCATTGAAATCGCCATAGCGGTGGCTTTCTTAATATATTTCAATAATTTTACAACGTTTCTAAGACGTTAGTATATTTTTTTACACTGTAGGAATCACATACTACAACATATGTTAATACCAACACGATCAAATTCGTGACTACAGAGTTTTATTTTAGCATGGGTTTCCTCCGTAAAAGAGACCTGCATGTAACTTCACAGCATGTGGTTAAAATCCTTAAATTCACGGACGTGTTTTGGCTTTATTTTTTTGGCAAAAAACGTCGCTCTTAACAGCCGCCAGTCTTTGAGAAGACGTGAAATATCCACTGGAATTTTGTTTCTTTCTATTACACCTGCCAGGGAATCCGTGTTATGTGGCTAAGCTGCTGCCTAGCAGGTAAAACACGTTTAAATGGATATATTTATTTTTATTAGCTAGAAATGATGCCACATGTCTAAAGTCAATGCTATTTATGCCACTTCGAAAGTTTGTTTAGATCCAGTGATTCTGCTGTCATGGAAACGCTACGTCACACTTCGGGACTCTATTCGCTTTGGATTTGTACGTCTGAGTAATCTCATCTCATCTGCGAATATCCGAATATTCGAGAGGAACACACAGCAGTATTTACACCCTGAGTAGCTGCTAATCTCATCTCATCGGTAAATCTATTTAGCCTACCTGTCTTGCGGAGTGGTTCTAATAATATTCAAATAGTTTTTAGTGAATATTAATGTTTAATGTGTATATGTGCTGGATGGTGTGCGTACCTACGGGCACTGCACTAGTTATAGTATATGCCAGGACCAGATGGGGAGATGAATTTAATGAGTGTTCTTCTCTACTGAGGTGGGCTCATGGGTGAAATGTGGGTTGAGAGTTCGGTGTGATAGCATACAGCATCAGCTTGAGGCTACGTTTATACATGGCCGGCTATTTTCATAAACGGACATTTCACCCTCTCCGTTTTCAAAAATAACATCATGCACACCTGTCAGTTTTCAGAGAAGTTTCCCCGTGTATATATGCCGTCAAGAGCATGCCAAACCTGTCGGTGGCAGTGTAAGGAAAAGCTCAATCCCTCGTTAGCCAATCAGAATCCCGAAATTAGCAACAGAAACAAATCACTTCCTATTTCTCTTTTGAACTATATTTGCAAATGCAAACAGGCCTAAAGCGTTTGCACAAACGTAAAAATGAGTACCACCTTAATAGCATCCATAATCACTAGCCAAACAAACTGTAAACATAGGGCGCTCACATGAGGTTAAGCATTTTCTGGCGCGTAATGTGACGTTTTAGAACATAAAACCCCGTTTCTCCCAGTTGACACGACAACACATAACCGGCGTTATCAGAAATCTCCACTTTGGCCGGAGTTTTAGAAAAAATCCTTTTCTGTGATAAAAACGGGGTTTTCGTGTAAATGAGAGGCCAAACCGCAGGGAAATATCTGCATCTTCTCTTCGTGTAAATGGGGCCTGAAGCTTGCTGTGAAGCTGTATTGAGGTAACTGTGAGTTTGTATTAACTCTGGCTGGTTTTCTTTGTTTAAAGTTTTTTTGCAAAGTTTTTTATCTTGTTGGACTCAACTCAGAATCAGTGAGACTCAACTCTGACTTTTTTCAGATTTTTAAAAAATGACTTGGAATTAACTCGGACTCGAACACTATGGACTCGAGACTGAACTCAGATTCGACTACAACACTGGTATGAGCTGGTTTAGTTTGTTTAATATCAGGTTGAGAGGTTAGGGTGCCAGATGCTAAAATACGTTACTGGGATCACAAGCTCTCTATGAAGTTTCTCTCTATTGATTGTTTTCACAGTAGTATTTTTATGAAAACTTGGGTTCCTGGGTCAGCTGTCTGGTTAGTGTGTGTGGTGATTAGTGCTCACATCCTGAACACATGCTGGTGTTCTGATAGTCAAATCACACACACACTTGTCATTTGCCACGCTAAAAGTACACAAAAGAGATGGAGAGGCTTTTACAGTAATGGTGTTGCATGTAGTATTCCTGACAAAATAGCACCTGGGCGAGAATGACAAAATAATGTTCAATTATCTTAATCTGCTCCTGAGCTGAAAACTAATATTCAGCATTTGTCTCGGATGAAGGTTATAGCTGTACTCTATGCAGGGCCGGTGGAAGTCATGGGCATTCTGGGCAATTGCCCAGGGTGCCGAACTACCAGGGGCGCCACAGCGTGGCGAGCTATACGCGAGGATCACATCAGCCAGCGGCAGCGGCAAACGTAACGCAACGCTCAGACCATAATAAATTTTATCTCGTTCCTAAGCAACACAAACAGTTTGTCAATTGAATACGCTCGCGTTGCGCTTTGAAAGTTGAACCAAGTACAATGCTCAGCTTGTTCAACGCTAGCGTTACTCCAGCGTTGCCACCGTTCCGCTGCCGAGCCATAGAGAACAATAGGAAACCTGCCGCTTGCCGCTGGCCGCTGGCTAATGTGATCCCCGCCTTAGGCTACAACATTGAAAACATATAAGGACATAGACGATTTAAATGCGGGAACAGCAATTAATTTTTTAGTGATATCGGTTAAATATGAATGAGACGTTCAAAGCCTAGTGCTGCAGAATTCAGAAAAGTGCACAGGTTGAAAAACTTTTCTCCCGCATATGGGTGCTGATCTTCAGCCTGAATTGTCAGGTTGCTAGCAGTGGAACGTAGCAGAGGGGGCGACAATGTAATAAGGTAAAATCTGAATTATGGGGAGCAATGAGCTCGTTTCCCCGCAATAAGACAGTCCTATAACGGGGTGATATGAGACAGCGACACTCGAAGTGCGTTCCTAATGTCACGTTTCAATGCACACCTAACAGACGGCATCATATTAAATAGATTGTCCAATTTATTCCATGAAAGACTAATTGCTTAATTTAGGCTACCATTTTTTCCATGAGGACTGGTCGCAATTGTCCCACAACATTTTTTTTATTTTTCCATGCAGTCCAGGGCCCAGTTTCCCGATAACGACGGAGACACGCTCTTAGGAGGGTTTTCTACGATTCATCTTACGATCGTTCGTTTGGTTTTTCCGACTGTTTCCTAACATGCATGCTCAGAAGCGGAACGCCGCGTGCACTGCTCTTAAGACGCTTTTAAGGGAGCTGTCCACGTTAATAGTTCTGAAATATCCTCTGATTTGATGGTGATGTCAGGTGACTGCACGTCACAGCTATAGGCCTACTGTTTAAGCTTCGGATCTACACATTAATTCACATCAATACAAAAATAAAAACACTTTGACATCTGCATGTAAGCATCCCAAGTAGGTTATATACCACACACAGACATAAATAATTGTAATTATTTAAGATTAGATTGTTGCACCATGCAATAGGTTACTTTTTCGCTGTGTCACTTAAGAACACGTTTGAAGATAAGAAAGAAGTCGAGTAAAGTGAGGAAATGTGTAGGCTTAGATTTTGATGCAGTAGGCCTACAGACTAAACCACATGTTCCTTTCTCTGCTTGTACCCTAATAGGCCTAATAAAATATAGCCCTCACTTAGCAAAGATAATGGCAAACTATTCTGTCAATGTCTCGTTTAATAACTTGATTGCATTTTTGTCCGCTTTTCATCACATTATTATGACCATTAAATGTAGGCTATTTTGCACGCTAAAATCTGATTCATCACAGGTAAACACAATAAAGAATGGGAACGTAAGTTGGATTATGTATTCTAAGTTGTAATTCCTCTGTATGTCCTGTTGGTGACCTCAGTGAGAAGTACTGTTAAAGGTGCCATGTGTAATGTCCGCCAAAAAATCAATTCATCCTCCACATTCCATAAAAAATGGGGGCAGTATACCTCCAGAAAGTAAGATGGTCTACCCTAGAGTAACAACCGGGAAACGTGTCTTGCAGTTTGGCTGGCGGTTATGTTGCCCGCATACTGCCTCCCATGGCCGAAACTGGTATTATGACACCTGTCGGGCTGTGGCTAGTAATTTAGCATGCTAATTCAGGTTGATATATCTGCAGCACTATACCTTGTCATTTTTTTTAATGACATAATCGCCCTTATTTCTTCTCATTCTTTTGATGCGTGTAGCTCATTTTTTGGATATTTTTACCTCAATTCTTACACATGGCACCTTTAAGACGCTCTTAGCCGGTAACGACAACTCTGGAGCGCTGGAAAGTAGCAACGTTGAGCCAAGGTAGCACACAGTCAAAAGTGGCACACAGTCTATGAACATGGGGGCGACATATTCCTATTTTGCCCAGGGCGCAGGATTGGCTTCTGCCGGCCCTGACTCTATGGGTCACCTGAAAATGGAAAAAAAATATACATTTCTCGGAAAGATATAAAAGATACCCTATGCTTTTTTTGTGTGACTTTCAGGTTTTTTTTTATGGACCATTCTGTACATGGGCCCTTTTGGCAGTGTCCACATCTTGTCAGTATTTGGAGGGTAGCCACATTAAAGTGAATAGATCAATACAAATGTATTGATCCATAAGCCAGAAGGATCATAAGAAGTAGAAATGTTTATATCTGACAGCATTTAGTTCACTGTGGGTTTTCTCACAGTTCTTATATTTTAACTAGAAAATATTTTTCATATTTGCTTTACTGTATGCAATATTTATGCAACTCAAATTTTAAAGGGATTAAGTGTCACCTTTCTTCTGGTAAATTTCAAACAAATGTGAGCTGAAGTTGATCTGGAGAGTTGAACACTCAATCTCCCTTTATGAAGAAATCAGGTCCTCTCTTGGCATTTCAGCAGACGGTGACATAACAGAGGCATCACTCACACGTTTAAAAAAAAATACACAGAGGAAGTCAGTCTGCCATCTATTTTATCCCACAAAACGTAGGTGGAACAGCAGGAGCCTGTGAGTGTGCGTTTTTTCCCCTTCAAAACAGCGCCGAGGCTGTGCCATGGAGGAGTAACTTAATCTGAGCCAGGGTCGGAGCGGGTCAAACGTCTCATCTGGACTCAGATGAAAAGCAAACAGCAATCGGCGTCTCAAATACACATGTCCTTCGCAGCAATTGCTTCCCTTTTTTTGCAAATGTAGGTTTGCCATTTATATTTCATTGGACGGATGGCGCTTTAAATTGAGGCTGCAGTGAAAGCAATGCAGGGCCCTGCTCTGTGCTCTCCAGAGACCGTGCCAGGTTAATCTGGTTCAAACATACATTGTAAAACACGAACAGGCCAGAGCGTTGTTTAGGGAAGTGTTGTATCCTAAGATAAAAAAGAGTACCTAAAAAAGCCTTCTTTTGTCTTGTGGAAAAAAATAACCTGCCTTCTCCACACTTTTCAAACATCCCCATCAGAATTCATTTCAGGTATAAAAAGGTCTATCTAAATGGTGATATAACATGTTTTCAGCTTGTAAAGCATGTGCTAAAAGTATGATAGTTTCATAAAGGTCATCTACAGGTTAATTATGCATGTTACTGTATGTGTAGTTTCTCGCGCAGTTAACAAGGCTCCAATTACCATAAAATGAATTATTATTTTAAATTAGCTGCAATAATTAGCGGAAACATCTCATCTTTGGCTAGTACTAGGATAACCTGAATAAATTAAATTCCTCTATGAAATCCAGCTCTGTTTACGTTATCAAGTTTACAACACTACAATTTTTGTTTTGAGCTGAAGGTTCAAGTAGCCCATTCATAAGCTCATGTATATCCGTATAGCCTATCTGACTCAAACTATATGTGATATGTATCTAAATGGTTTTAATTGCACACTGTCCTTTACAAATAAAATTGAAATTGAATTTAATTGAATGTAGAGGTAGGTAGTACTCAACTCTTCAATTTGCACCTCTGTACTGGTTTCAACAGTTACTGCCACCTCTACACACAGGTTGTCAAATGTCATACCAATAGCAAAACTTGTGAGGGCTATTTCTTCAAGCTGCTCTTAGGATACAAAATGATTACAGAAGAAATCATAAAAAATACAAAAGTTACATCAACTCTCGCTGGCACAAAACCAAATTTTCCAATCAGTAGAAACCATGTTTGACGTTTGACAACCTATGACAAATCTGGTTCAGGAAATGATATATAGAATGTAGTCTTGCTTAGAATATGCTGACTGTATGGCCAAATGCAATTCTATACATATCGGCATGTAAAGAGACTGAATTCAGGAAGATCCGAAGGTGCTTTTTGCTCCATAGGTCTTTGTCCCCATACAGCACAAATGGAGGGAAGGAGTGGATTTCAGGCTGGATAGCGGTGATCCTGGGAACAAAGGCTTGTGTGTGATCTGTGGTTATCACCACAGACATTACACATTTACATATGAATCTAGGTTCCTTCTTTGTGACTTTGCTTGGAATCATCTGCTCCCAATACCTAAGGGTATTTCTGAAGGTGCCTTTATGAGCACTTAAAGGGTTCAGGGAAATCGTATGTGTTCCACAACATATCCGTAGACACTGCCATTGAATAGGACTCGGTGAACCTGCCAACTCTCCCTGTTTCTCTTTTCTTGGCCTAGTTTCTTGAACAGGAAAGTGTGTGTGTGTGTTTGAGTGTGAGAGAAAGAATGAGAACGAGTGGAAAGATGAAGGGGGTGCAAACGAGAGAGGAAGTGTGGAAGGGAGAAGCTGGCCATTTGCCTGAGCAAACAGGGGGAGCTGACAGCTCAATCTCTCAGCGTTATTAGAATACACACGTCAAGATAAAGGCTCATCTTGCACTGAGTGTGGAGTGTTTATCCTTCACCCTTTATCAACACATGTTTACATCTTGGTGAGTGAGCGAGTTAGTGTGTGTGTGTGTGCGTGTGCGTGTGTCTGTGTGTGCATCTGTTGGCTTCCGCTGCACACTTTTCATTGCCACTGCCAAATAAGAAAATCTTATAACTAAATGTATCCACGTTGCCTAAGCAGTATGACTCTACACGGAAAGCCAACAAAAATGTCCTAAATACATCTGCATTGCCATGAACCCTATTTTAGAACTCCCAGTGCAGGACATACAGTAGGGATCCCAATAACAGTAAATATGCCCCCCTGGTCATTTAGTTACCAGAGCAACCACCACTGAGTGTGATTTGACCAGTAGGCGTGTCCTGCGGAGCAGTGGAGACATACAGTGCAGTGCTGGACACTAGGCCACATGAGACCATGTCTCACCTGAGAAGTGTCAGTCAAGTAAGGGATGATGAATTATCCATCGGTCAATATTGGAAAATAAGTCCTGACATGGTGAACAGGACCCCGAAGCAAATGACAATACATTATCCCGCTTATAAATACATAAATTATACTTGATTATAACACATAATATATGTTTTTAAATTCATTTGTTACCGTTTTGTGGTCTCTGCTGAGAAACAAATAGTTCACCACGCACTTCAAACTTCAGTTTCAGATATTGCACAACAACATACTGCTTGCTGACTTTCACTCAATGAATTTCTGTGGTGATAAGTGAACAGACTGTTTGCAAAGTGATATGAAAGATGTGAATCAGAAGCACGAAACCTGTTGCCACTAACAACGGTCATTATACAAAATTGTCGGACCTTTCGAACTTTAGGAAGGCCAGTTAATGTTAGTGGAACTGTCTGCAGCATTCTAAAGAGCCACGTTTATAAACCTTTTCAACCAAATCATTATGATGTATGATCATCATAATCCGCTTCACGTCGTATTGCCGCATTACCACCTCGAACGTGCATCAACGTGCATACTACTTTTCTGTCCATCTTTCATCTCTCATCCTGTTGCAGTCAATTTGAAGCCTAAAACTATTTGATAGTATCAGAATGCTTTTCCTCAGTTGTTGTCTAGGTGACCTACTGACATATAAACCCATAATCTGCACATTGTGCAGTTTAGTAACACAATCATTGTTTACACTTCTGAGAGGCCATACTGAGTGAAAGGTCAAACTGTTTGAACTTGAGCAAAGTGTTCCTGTGTCAGCTTGTGTTGCATCTCACCGCAACTGTATCCAGATGCTCTTCACTGGCTTCTCAAGAATACAGAGGGTGCCTTTTAACTTCATACCTTAAAGGAGAATTCCGGTGTGATATTGACCTAAAGTGTGAACGTATGTCTCATAGCTCGGAAGTCTACCAGTGAAGCGTGGAGCTACTTTGAGCCTCGTAAATGGTGTAAAACAGTGATTTATTTGCATGGCTAGGCCGATGCCCGAGGCACCCCCTTTGAAAACCTGTTAGTAGCTTCGGCTAACTAGCGCCAGATTTCGGAGTGCAGGGGACAAGTCGAGATGAGCTATGAGACATACGCTCACACTCGGTATCATGTTTCAACACCACTTTAGGTCAATATCACATTAACACACTTTAGGTCAATATCACAATATTCAATTTAAGTCATGTATATGAAAATGTAGGTAACACTTTACTTGACAGTAACAACATAAGAGTGACATGACACTATCATGACACATGAACCCTAACCGTAATCCCATCCCTAACCCTAACTCTAACCCGAACCCTAATCCTAACCCTAATAGAGTCCCGAAGCCATGACGTAGCGTTGCCAAGGCAGCAATTTCACTGGATCTAAACAAATCAATCTAACCATTGAAATCACCATTAGCGGTGGCTTTCTTAATCTATTTCAATAATTTTACAACGTTTCTATGTTAGTATATTTTTTTACACTGTAGGAATCACATACTACAACATATATTCATACCAACACGATCAAATTCGTGACTACAGAGTTTTATTTTAGCATGGGTTTCCTCCGTAAAAGAGATCTGCATGTAACTTCACAGCATGCGGTTAAAATCCTTAAATTCACGGACGTATTTTGGCTTTATTTTTTAAGCAAAAAAACATCACTCTTAACAGCCGCCAGTCTTTGAGAAGACGTGAAATATCCACTGGAATTTTGTTTCTTTATATTACACCTGCCAGGGAATCCGTGTTATGTGGGTAAGCTGCTGCCTAGCAGGTAAAGCACGTTTAAATGGCTATAGCCTACATTTAAAACAATTTATTAGCTAGAAATGATGCCACATGTCTACATTCAATGCTATTTAGGCCACTTTGAAAGTTTGTTTAGATCCAGTGATTCTGCCGTCATGGAAACACTACGTCAGACTTCGGTACTCAATCCTAATCCTAATCCTAACTTGTTATGACAAAAACAGAATGTCACTTAATAACAGAAGCGCTATGTCATAAACGTTTATGACTTATTTATGACACGTTCATGACAGTGCCATGTCATTCTTATGTCGATACTGTCAAGTAAAGTGTAACCGAAATGTATATACAAAGACACCTTTTAAGAGTGCTGAGTTAGAAACCATATTTTATTTCTGTTATGGGCGATCATTATAAATTGGCAGCATTATCAACTCTAAGCTGGGGGAATGGGTTGTGTCTGTGTTTGTTATGTAAAGCTCTTCATCAGAGCTCCCTAAGTCTTGTTGCCCAGATGTTTGTTATCCATATTATGATCCAGCATTACCCATATTTTGACATGGTAGTGGCCTGTCAATTTGTGAGATTTCAGTTTCGAATGTAGGTCAGATATATTGCATTAAGAGAAAGTTGCACACACGCGCTGTATAAATAAAATAAATCTATCCGCTAGCACCTGTACTGTAGGCTACAACGAATCATGGGGATCATGAGAGATATCTTCCTAATGATCTGGGTTCATGGATTTGGACTTGGGAGAAGACAGAGAGAGGGCAGGCTGGTGTGCACCAGGCAATGAACGTGCACCTCTGATGGCAGCGAATGGTACTCATGTGGACTTTGATCTGGGATGTGATGGCGCTGATGAGGTCTTTGTGTGCGGAGCTCCTCTCTACTCCGCTCTGATGGGCGCGGCGGTGGCGCGGAGGCACAGTGGTGTTCGGGCCCCCGCTAGGCGCGCTAATGAAAACAGAAATACCAGCACGCCTCGCCTCTTTTTCTTCTCTCACACCCACGCTGAGCCAGCGCCTGCTCCACATTTCACCTATACAGGAATCCATTCAGATACATACTGAACACACACAAACATGCGCACACACACACACACATGCACACATACACACAAGCACACACACACACGCACAGTCGCACACACTCACTCACTCACACACACTCACTCTCTCTTTCTCTCTCACACACATACACACTGAGGCTTTCACTTTCATGTGCACACACACACAAATACAGTACACCTTTATTTACACAGATACAGATGGTGCATTCACTCTTCATGGAATCTTTATCGCATATCTCAGTTCTATAGAATCCCACACACGTACACACATCAGTGAGCTGCACAGTCAAGCGTACTCATTTGTGTGAGTGTGTGTGTGGATACTGAGGCACCAGGCTGAACACTTGCACGTGTTTGAGTTGTCTGAGGATTTCTTTTCAAACTCCTGCTGCTCTTGAACTGATGCTGGCCAATAATGACCTCCAAGACAAAAATACTTCTGACCTTCACACGGACACAATGGAGGTCTTCTGCTTGTGGAGTTTGTCGGCCAAAAAAAAAAAAACTGAGTGCATGTCTTGTCCGCTGCGTCGTGCCCAGAGGTGGGGTGGGAGTTAGAGTCAGGGAGACATGATCTAGACAATTAACCAGCACAGCCCAATGACATAAAGGCAAGTAAACAAGCAATTGCAGGCCTCTTTTATGAAAACATAAAATGAATAATCTTTAAACAGAGTGTTGCCATGCGATAGAAAAACAAGGAAATTGCATCATTAAAAGTGGCACTGGACACGACTCCTTGATTAATAGCATTTTATGGACTGCTGCAAATAGTGTTCTGGACAGGTGCCAACCACTCCAAGGCATTCCCTACCTAGTGAGGCACAGTGGCCCGGGTGTGATGTATTCTGCTTAAACTCAATGTGCAACACAGGCTGCATATTAATGTGGCTAAACATTACACTTGTTCTGCATTAATGGCTGGGAAGATAGATGTTTATTGGGTTATAGTTCTCATATCCAGTGTGTGTGCTCTTCATTACAGTGCGATTTTGTGATCTGCCCGTAGTTTTGTTGTGTTGAGCGGGAGGGAAAAAATCCAAGGCAAGCCATTTATTACAGTGTTTTTATTAAACAGTGTGTGACTGCTGCACTGTCATTACAGTTGGTGGACTTATTAAACTGGGTTCAGAATGCAAATCGGGGTTAACTAATGGTGCTTCAAAGCATGGCCTGATTTTTCTGGTTCATCTCTGCGTTGTGTGATCTGCGTTTTCGCCTCCAGACCTGGGCCCCTGATACACACACACACACACAGAGTGTTTTTTTTTTTTTTTTAAATCAGCGGTTAATCTTGGTCGCCACTCCTCCTCACCGCTCTGTGTTTATTAATGATGGCAGAGTGGAATGAAACCGCAGGAAAAAAGGTCAGTGTGTGTTAATTAAGAAACAGGCCTGGTGTGGCAGTCAGTTTGGATCAGGTAGGAGAGGCAGATGGGGAACACACACGCACGCACGCACAAACACACACACACACACACACAACAGACACAGACGCACACACACATCTAAGGTGCTACAGTATATCAACAGTAGAAGTCCTCATTAGTGTGTGGGTATGTGCCATGTAGGCCATGCCTCGGAGGGTGAAGATGCCAATTTTAATCACAGCGCGTGTCGCTCAGAGATGTTTGAGTTCCGGCTGGTACTCCAGGGCCTTGCTACACAGCCTTATCTGAGTTCTCGTGTCCACATGGGCGCAGCCAACAATGAAGCCAATTAACAATATCAACCATTTCACATCATGTCCACCTCCAAAAGCACTCCAAGGCAGAGATTAGTTTGAAACATTCAAAATAACAACACAAGAGAAAATGAGTCTTTGGCAAAAGTCCATCCATAGGCCCGAAAGCCTTCCTTAATGAACAGGAATCAAACTGATGATCGTGGTGGAGGTGATGACTTCAAAGATGAGTTAGAGAGTCTGACATCATTTTAAACAACAGAAACAGCACTCTCAGCTACTCTCAGCTACAAAGCAACGTACACATGACAAGAACTCATTCCGTCTATGTCGGGGAGAAGATATTGATAGAATGGCATAACCCACAAATAGCATGAGAGGAAGAACTTGTGCTTAAAGCCCAATTACTGAGGGTTATTGTGTTCCTCAGTAAAGAGTTGGCAAAGCAAAATCTCATTTCTTTCAGAATGATTGTAATTGTTTAGGAGCTCCAAATATATTAAGTATATTAAATGAAAATGAAATTAAATCATAAACATCTAGAGCCATTGAAAGTGATATAAAGTATATATATATATATATATATAAAATATATATAAAGAAGTGTAAAAATGTACACCTTTACCAGAATATGTACTGCATGATCCAGTAGATGCCACATCTACATTTGTAGTTGGAGCAAAACTTGTAAATATATAAATGTCTAATGCAAATGAACTCATATTACATATGCTGCATATTTGCATAATATAGGTCAGACACTAAAAAAGAACGAGAAAAGACTAAACATTGACTAAAACATTGGCACATTAAAAACACGTACAACCATATTAGCAAAAAAAAACAAATGAGAGTAAGCCAGTTGGCTTCTCCAACATAAACTGCAAGGTCCATTCTTTCCTCTGAAAGCGCTTCTTGCCTTGTATGAAAGACATCTAAAGAGTGAAATAGAAGGCAAAGGCTGTCTGTAATGTATTAAATGACTGCCTGTGGCAAGCCTCTCTGGGCAGAAAATCGACTTCTCCCAGATAAAGTTAACTTCACCTCTGTGGCTTAGACAGTCATCACTTGTCAACATCAGAATCAGCTCCTATGACACCATTTGTGTGTGTGTGTGTGCCTGTGTGTGCTTGCTTGTGTGTGTGCGTATGCATGTGTGTGTGTGTGCATGCTTGTGTGTGTGCGTATGCATGTGGAGTGTGTGTGTGTGTGTGTGTGTGTGTGTATGCCTGTGTGTGTGTATGAATGTGAGTGTGTGTGTGTGTGTAGTTCTCTCACACACCTTGCCCAGACTCCAGCTAAATGAAGAAAGCCTTGAACACCTCTTCCGTGTGGCCTTTTCCTATCAAATCATACGCATTGCACACCTCCTCAGCTGGGTAGCTGGGGGCCTTCCCACAATCCTTTGAGGGCTCTTTACAGGATGTGTGGCCTTATGAACAGGGTGTGCTTCAGAGGGCGCCTCCAAACGGCCTGCAGCTGTGAAGTGTTCAGCTTGGCTTCCGTCATGCCAGTGTTTATGGCCCTGGTCAGATGGGGCCCCTGGACTGAGGCGATGCAGCCGTGTCCTGCAGAGACCAGGGGCGTTTTACATCAAATTAGTATCCACCTCGCCGCTACCCTCCGAGGCTGTGCAGCACCTGAGAACACCTATGTGGAGATGAGATAAATGCCCACGATACTGAATGAGATGGAGATTATGCTACTTCGGCTGAAAAATATAGACAGGAATCATTTAACTCGTCACCCCTTACCCCAATAATTGCTAAGATTATTATGCAGTGACATAGCTGAGTTGAAACTAATGATTCCAAGTCATGGCACAAAAGATGATGAACACCTTATTAACATAAACTATCTGGATTAATTGTTACAATTAGGTGAACTGAATGTTAAATAAACCCAAATGGATACAATTAAAGAAAAGTCTGTAAAATTATGTCAAACGGAGAGAGAGAGGGAGCTTGGATATCTCATTTGCATATTATTTGCATATGCCCAATAAACAAAACTACCACTGAACAGTAAACCGAAAGGTGCTTTCATATGATCTGCCTTCCACTTATGTTTTCCCCAGTATGAAGTGAGCTATAAATGTAGCCAGAGGGTTTTGGTGAAGATTTGGTAACACTCCATAATAAAGTGCCATAATAAATAGCAAACTAGTAATTACCTAACCCTTTGTTAATATTTGTTAAATGTTACCAACATATCTATTTGGCACAAGTTAATAGTTTTTTCATCATCTAATTAAATATTTGTTGTTTGCATAAAATCTGTATGTTAATGTTTAGCAAATATATTAACTAATATTGTATTAATATGTGTTAATAGTTAACTAAATGTCTTTTTGGCACTAATTAACAGTTATTTCTTACATCATTTAAATGTTAAATGTTTATTTACAAACTATATGTTAATAGAAAAGTTAATGACTTATTATTTAACTAATTGTTATTAAACTGTGCTTCTGCCTTACAGGACCATTTTACAGTTACAAAATTAAAACAAAGTGGAAAGTGCTTTACACAGTCAACCTACCCAATGCAACGCATACTGCTTCTGATCAGCTATGGCAAACAATACAAGGACAAAATGCAGCAGAGCTGCAGTATACTGTTTCTCCAAAGGGGGCTCCAAAACACCAAAACTTAATAAAGCTGCTTAATTACGGGTGAAAATCACATACAAACACTAAACTACATTTCTAACTTTGTTACACCCCCTCCCCTGAATTTCACCAAATTCAAGCAGCAACTAAATACTTCCAAAGGCAAAGAGTACACTACTTTCAAACACTAGAAAAAACGCTATCAGAAAAAGTGGAGTCAGGTCTCAGAAAAAATGCTGTCAGAAAAAGTGGAGTCAGATCTAAAAAAAAAAAACGCTGTCAGAAAAAGTGGAGTCAGGTCTCAGAAAATCAGGTCTCAGAAAAACGCTGTCAGAAAAAACAGAGTCAGGCGAAAAGTCTCAAATGAAAAGTTATTGTGGGGACAGAAGAAGGCGACAGATACAGAGCGGTGAGTTTAATATTATGCTTAATACATTTATTCTGTCACTGGCATGTTATATTTGGTGCTTGGTTAGATGTAGACATTATAAGTAAAGGTAGAAAGTGATCCAATGGTATACGCATTGTAGGAAATCCATTGTAGGAAATCGCTAGTATAACATTAGCAGCTGCTGTAAGGCACATACCGGAGTAAGCTACGTACTACAAATAATTTGGTATTATATGGTATTAGTGAGGTTAGCTAAGTTACATACATGGATTTCCTACAATGTGTATACCATTGGATCACATTCTACTTATAATGTCTACATCTAACCAAGCACCAAATATAACATGCCAGTGACAGAATAAATGTATTAAGCATAATATTAAACTCACCGTTCTGTATCTGTGGTCTTCTTCTGTCCCCACAATTAACATTTTTTGAGACTTTTTTCTGACAGCTGCTTCTTGGAGACCTGATTTTCTGAGACCTGATTTTTCTGAGACCTGATTTTCTGAGACCTGACTCCTGAGGCAGTTTTGTTTGAAGCAGTTTTATCTGAGGATGACAGAGGTTTTTCTTACGCTGAGGCAGTTTTGTCTGAAGATGACAGACGTTTTTCTGAAGCTGAGGCAGTTTTGTCTGAAGATGACAGATGTTTTTCTGAGTCTGGTTTTTCTGACGCTGAGGCAGTTTTGTCTGAAGATGACCGATGTTTTTCTGAGTCTGACACCTGAGTCTGAGGATGTCCTCAGCAACAAAACTAATCATTCCTTTAAACAACACAACTTGTGGTCTAATCAGTGTACACATTCAATCAATCATTGATGAGCACCAGGGCTGTAGTGGAGGCTAAACATTAAACGAAATTTCAGAAATACAGTTTATCCACCTCTCAAAATAGTTTATTCACCAATTGCAACATTCAAAAATCACACTGTATTATCCACATTCACAATATGTACACTCATCAACACTCTAGGAACCATTTAATACCACTGGTATTGTTGGAGAAGGACCACAACCATCATCAAACATGTTCTGAATGCCTTTTTTAAAAAATAATAATAATCTGATACCACATGGCGCAGTCTACCTCATCATGATCACCGAATTCATAGTTTAACCACCTCTTATTTTACCACTACACCCCTGATGAGCGCTGTTAACCTACTGAAGTGAATCATTAGTAAATTCTACATAAGATGGCCAGGTTTAGATAACTAAATAATATTCTGAACTGGCCCAGAACATAGAAAGGAAATAGAGGTAGATGTATACACAGCTTAGGCATAAGCTAATGCAGGGTTCACTCTCCTCACCACCCTCAAATTACCCACAACACCTCATCTGACCCATGGCTGCAATAAAGGCCTCTGTTGTCCCCCCCTCTCTCTCTCTCACACACACACACTTTCCCTCTCTCTCTCTCTCTCTCTCTCTCTCTCTCACACACACTCTTTCCCTCTCTCTCTCTCTCCCTCTCTCACTCTCTTCTGCCGCCTGCACCTTCACCACCCCCCCGGGGGGAGCCACTCGCTGTAGAGCTCACCTCCAGCCAAATCCTCCCTCTCTCCACCTCCCCCCTCCCTCCTGCTCCAGCGCCCGGTGCGGAGGAGGAGATGTCAGTAATGAAAAGCCCGCATGAAACAACTTTCCCTTGTAGCCGCTGCCCAGCCAGCCAGCCAGCCAGCCAGCGGGTTAGTGACTTCATCATCATCTCAGGCCTGCTGACAGGACTGTATTAGTCCTGCCCGCCCGTCACTGGCCACCTGTCACGACCATTTGAACCCAGATGTGTGTGTGCGTGCGTGCATGCGTGCGTGCGTGTGTGTGTGTGTAGCCCTCACTACTCGTGTGTTTTAATCAAGGCTTTCAGGGTGTGAGAGTCAGACCAAGTCCTACCATTACAGAATCTCATTGGGATTAAGGTGAACGGTTGTACAAAGCTGATACATGCGTGTGAATGGCATTTGTATTAGTGCAATAGATAAAATCCATATGCAGTTACATGCTAGTTTTTTCAATAACACATCAAAACTATGTTTGCCTGCCACCCTAAGCATGGATTTATAGGTAAAGACGTGTGTTTTACTTGAGTGAGGTACATTAAGCCAATATTCACTGAAAAAGTAAATGAATATTCATATTACAAATTGTATGCATGTAAGAGGAATATGATTATGGCAATGAATATAATAAATAAATATATAATTCTTTATGTAATATAATTCATATAGAATACATTTGTTTGATGGGTTTCCAGTACCCCAAAAGTATACTTCAGTGAATGATGGTGGGCTTAGCCATTGTAGTCCACATGGCCTAATATGACTAAGCTAAGGTCTCTATGGATGCTGTCTGACGTTGGTCTACTGGGTTTAATGACGGACGTCCCAAACCAGGCTGATGAAACCTGACTGTGGCTGATGACAGCGCTTAAGATGGCCTGCTATTACAAGCTTAGCCTAATGCCGTCTAGCCTGTTATGTGAGGACTGAGAACTTTCAGATAACTTATCTTCTCTGACCAGAATCATGACCCTTCACCCAGTTCACGACGCTTTGGCTTCCCCAATGCATGTGCTTGTGTAAGGCTGCCTGCATTCATATAACATGCACACGCTAAACATATTTTCATTGCTTGTTTCACCATGGATATGTGTATCTGTGTCTTAATTTGTGTAAATAATCCTGTAGCGAAGGTTGATTAAGACTGCAATATGACTGCAAATATGGGGAAGAACACTAAAAGATGGAGTAGAGTGCATGTTGAATTGAATTGTTATGGTAGACTTATATGTAAATTGATACAGTGAAGGGTCAATACAAATGACTTAAATAAAGCGTAGGCAGACATTGAAATTGCTGATCACATAGAAAGAGTACAAATTAGCATATCTGTGAGTATAAGCTGTTCGCAATATATTCCTCAGAACTGGGATACCGCCAAACCTAAACCATGACACAGGATGCTCCATGCGGCAGCTGTTTATAAAGAGCACATCCACATGGTAGCCTCATAGCCATGCAACGGCTTTGTCTAAGATTGCTGCCTATAAAGTCTTCCCTTACCCATTATTTATTTGCCACAGAAAGTAGCACAACCACAGCTTGGCATTTTTCTTCGATGATAAGCAGCCATCAGTTGACCTATTTGGGCTAAATAAATTGAAGGTCTGGAGTGCTAATGTAGTGGCTAACAAAGCATTGGCTGTGGGCAGTGAGTAATGGCCGAGACAAGTCCCGCGGGAGAGCAAAGCACTCTGGGTCATAACTCTGAGGAGGTAGAGGAGGTCTGAGGAGGGCAAGACTGATTTTCCTCTGCTGGGGGTTTCCATGTTGAGTCTTAATCCCTCTGTTTATATTAGTGTCTAACACACTTACACATACATACACAAATAACAGCCATGATTAGTTGGATTAACAAGAACCATTTATTGGATTTAAGCATTGCAGTTTACCAACATAATATTACTTACTGAAGATGTTTTCTACACTTGATGTTTTTGTTTCTTGCACCTTAAACTGCAACAGGCACCTGTGCGTGGGCCATCTAAATCTAGCACTGGCACAGGAAGGTGCCAACCAGCCAGGTGTGCCACCCCCCACCCAAACCCACATCAAATGTACATATCGTACTGATACTACAATGAATTGTAGATGATGATCAGATCAGAGACCACAGCATCAGAGGCAAATCCAGGTCCCTGTGGGCACTTGCCACAGCTCCCCCATACAACTCCAGTTTTTTTTTCTGGAAGAGCCTTTGGTCACTTGAATGTTCAGATGAGTGGGGCTTTGCCCCAGACATCAACATGGTGCCCCTGTACTGCATATACATTATCTGAGTGTGATGTTTATACTGTATCTTTGGGACTGGGGTTGCAAATTAGCCAACTGGCTAGAAACCTTTTATGTAACACATCTACAGACATTGTTATGGCATTGACTGTGATATTTATAAATGTAATAATGTGCGCTGCATTGTCCCTGACAAATAAACGAATAAATAAAATAAAATAAAAAAATCTCTCACACGGATTTAGATTCAATTAATAGATTAGATATGGAAAAATGCCCCAGTCCCAAAATCAAAATGTACTCAAATGTCAGAAATGTACTCAAAATCACTGCAGATACGAGTTTGATGTTAATGATGTTTGTAATGATTTAGATTGTCATTAGATTAGATATGTAAACCTGCCCCAGTCCAAATAGTGGTGCAACAATAGTCGGATATGTCTCCTAAAACATTGCCAATGGCACCTGACTAGTGGGACTTCATCCTTCACGGCTGGATAATGGCACATGTTGTGATGACTTACGGGGTGTTTAGCTGGGTCGGGCCAGTGGAAACTCTTTAACAAATGGCCCCCTGAACAAGATAAAGGACAGGCCACAAACTTTGACCAAGGTCACTCAATCTTCAGGGGGGAGTGGATCACGGGCAGATTTATCTCCAGGCTAAACTGGCCAAACTTTTTTTTTTTTTTTTTTTTCATTAGTGGGGGTCCTCTTGTGTTCTTGCGGAAACGTCTCCTGCATGCTCGCTCAAATAAGAGGCGTTACAGGGAGGTGCCCACAAATCAAGTGTGCGGTCCCAAGGTCCTATGTGTGAGGAGGGGAGGGGGGTGGAGGATGGTCGGGTGGGGGTTGAGAGAGTTGCCGCACAGACAACATCATTTCATTTTTATTTCTTTCCTTGTCACTTCCCTTTTCGACAATGTCATTTTGTCTCTAGCTGTGTTGTTGTGTCTGAATTTAAGGTTGAATGATATGAAGTAACAAAGTAACAAACTGTAATGTAACAAAATGTGATGTCAGAATGGATGTATTAATTTCATTTTACAAGACATGTATAACATTTATAAACTCTTCATTTATGAGAGTTTAAATGCTATAAAACTTATATGCATATAGACATGTAGCCTGTGCAAGCACACACACACCCACAGCAAACCGTGAGCCTGTCGTCTGCTTATAATTCCGCCTTAATTCACAGCCTCTGAAAAGACCAAAAATAAATCCATACACTATGTTGCCGAGACCAGTTTATAATGATTGATTATTTTTTTATCTTAATAGTAATGAGCCAAAAGTTGAATTTGGCATGTTATCCATCGTTTCCACAGACTATGATCTTTTGACAAGCATAACAGATAAAATAGCTCGGAGGGGGAGTGAATTTAAATTCACTCAGCAATAATGAGGAAAGTTTCAAGCACTGGTTTAGAACATTAACCAAACCTACGAGCCTTATTACAATATTAATGAATGCTGATGAGAACCTTGGAGTATGAAATAGAGTAATCTCGAAAATAATAGAGCGTTCTTCTCACATTCATTACATTCAGTGCCACAGATACAAAAGGAGGGGTTTTACTGAGAGGAATGGGGAATTACATAGCTTTTACCTGGCATAATGAAACTCACCATCTCCCTTCACTGAACCATATTTCAACAGTAAATACTAGTGACAAGGCACACAAGGTCTCCTGTTTTTTTTATATCGATCCATAATACAAGTGTGAAGTTCAAGTAGGAATCATGGTAGAATCAAGTCTCAAAACGTACAGCTCATTAAGACCTTGCTTGCTGTTCTTGCTGAGTGATCAGAATGGAACTGAATTAATGTTTGTGGGTGACTGTTCATTTGACTGAGCATTTTTCCCTCTGTCATTAACATTCAAACAAAGATAACAATCTGTCCAAATACGCAAACCCTTGTCTTGAGCATCAATCAAAAGTGCTCTGAGAGAGCACACAAAGACAGAGAAGGGATTGCAACATCTCTTTCTCCTGGTAATCCATTCCCTTCCCAACTGGTAATGTAAGCAGCACTCATCATTATTGTGACATGATGTTCAGTTTAGCACAGCTTTATAGTGTAAGAGCTCTTTGGTTCATTTTCATTCCAGGAACTCCTGTGCACAGCTAACCTTAACTAATAGGATCACATTATAATATCCATGCTCCTCATGGTCCTGTGATACAGCTCCACAAACAGGATTAGCTACTTCTGCATGGAAATCTAATCTAATACCAAACACTAATAACCTCTCGCATAAATCACAGGGTTAAGGGTGTGTGTACATGCACATGTATTTAAGATGTTAACATTAGGTTCATGCCATGGATAAGATCTTAAATTATGGGGAATTACAGACCGACAAGGACATTCTTGATTATATTGGCTTCATGAGACGGGGACTGACTGAACAGCCTGCTACAGTGCAAACATCATTAAATAAAATGTAAATGAGAGGACTTACGCCACTTTAAAGAATGTAATCGTACAGGTAAGTTGTGGCACAACAGTGAATTGAATGTTATACTGCATGCATTAAACATTATATGCGGTACTTATACGCCTAAATGGTGTAGTGACTATATGCTAATCACGACTTTATACAACAGTGTAATAACATTGCTGTTACTGGATTGGGCACATGGACTGAGTTCTGTGACAACTTGTCTGTGTACACACTTCAGTTTTTTTAACAGTAAACATATGTGTAGTTCCTGTACAACTTTTTGTTCTGCTTACTGCGTGCTACACATTCACACAGAAACAAATGGGTCTGTTCACTGTAGTCTTGACAGAAACTGGGTCCTTTGACACGGTCCTCTGCTGAGCGGCCCATTTGACACATTTGTGCTGTGTTATTCTTTGACACCTATGCCTCACATGAGAATTGATCCACAAGTCACATGTCAACCATTAAAGCTAATTAAAAAAAATCAACGACTGCACAAAAACCTTACCACTGTGTTGTGTGGTATGCTACAATATTAAACCGCACTCTGACTAAGAATGTACAAGAAGACATCAGAATGCTATGGTCATACAGGTTGAGATAGTAGTTACAGAAAAACATTGTGTGTAAAGCTAAGCACACAACAAAAGTAAGGATTTTTCCTTGGTGCTTAACCAAAACGTCAGCCCCAACATGCTGTGTTCAAAAAAGCCTGAAGTGCTTCCCCAAACAGCCACACTTATGGGAATAGGGCAGCGAGCCCAGATTCACAAAATAAAGGTCACTCATTGAATGTTTCTTGACAACCAGCGAGATGTGCTAAAAGCAGGATGCCATACTAATGAGTGAAATGAGCAGGATCAGGCCACAGATCAAGAGCATGCTGTTTAGTTTAAGGGCTTCAACTCTCTGCCCTTTTTGCCTCTGTGTCTCTTCTATTAGACTGTGAAAGAAAGCCTCAAAGACATCGCCATAGCTACTGCTACTCTTACCGGATTTGGATGCAGCTGAGGGATAATGTATTTGAAATTAGGCTATGTTTTTGAACAAGCTTGAAAGTAGCAGTTACCTACAAGGACATTAGAGCAGATGTGAGAGTGAGAGAAAAACAAGTCAAAGATGAAAACAATGTATATAGGGAATGGAAATGATCACCTTAAAGAAATCTTGGATATTGAAGATCAAATAGCATAATTTCACTCACCCTGACAAGGCAGCTGAAGGAGTTTCTATGGAAATGCACACCTTAAAGAATCTCCTGTTGAGAAACAGGGAAGTATTGCATATTAAATTAAGTATACATAAACATGACCTCTTTGAAAGCCTGATATAACCTGACTAATGAGGGTTTGGTCTGACATCAAGACTTGGAGTATGTGTACTAAAGGTCTGACATCAAGACTTGGAGTATGTGTACTAAAGGTCTGAGATCAAGACTTGGAGTATGTGTACTACAGGTAACCAAATAGTTATTTTCCAGAACATGCACACACACAAAAAAACACAAACCCATGCAACCCAGTACCAACTCTTCCCCTAACCACACACACACACACACACAGAAAGAGAGAGATAGAGCGAGACAACTGACCAAGCCCAGCCCACCCCACCCCATATTTCCCACACCCTCCTCACTTTCCTGACGCTCCATGAAAATTGACTTCACAAGGACTGCACTTTATATTCCTCTTTTATTGGGTAACATCCATTCCTGTCAGACAAGAGGGTGGGGGATGGGGGCGATGGGGGTCTGTTCAGTAGGACAGGCGTGTGATTAATCTGACTACAGCGCCCTGACTGCCCCATTTTTCAGATGCAGGTTGTTTAAGAACCTGTGGCTCCCGAAACCCCCCTCCCGGCAGTGTATGCATTTCCCCTTGGTGTTTATTGATATTCTGTTTCCCTAAATATAGCGCTATTCGTCTTGCCTGTCGCCCTGCAAAACCCCCCCCTTCGCCACCCCTACCCCCACCCAACTGGACCGTGTGCGGGAGCGGTCACAGAAAGGCGCTTTGATTGATGGGCGATATCAGATTGGCATCTGCAGTTTCTCTCAGCGAGCGCGGCATCTGTAACACCCCCGCCATCGCTAGCGCTGACACAGGTGCCCCCTCTCCCCGCCCTCCCGACGCTTGCTCACTCTGAAAAGCACTAATTGCCAATGTCCTGTCACTAATTGCTGAGTGTACACGTCTAGCGGTATAAAAATGAATTTGTTCTCCACTCTCCCGCTTTTTTTTTATGGGCAGGCCAGCTGACAGCTATTTAAAGACACATGGCAGCCCTCTGCATCCTTACAGGCCTCGGATCAGTGAAAGCTGTCGTGAATGAGCTGCAGCTTTGTGAACATGCTGTAAAGTTCGAATGCTTTTCATGCTATGCGATTTCAGATGTTATTGATGTGCCACTTCAGTTGAAGCGAGCAACCTAATTGGTGTTTGATGATTCAAGGTTTTCCGTGAGCGAGCTACATGTAACTGTGTCTTAAAGGGGAAAAAAACTGTTAGACACAGAGGAAAGAGGAAGAAAGAGGTGGCAGAGATATTCTTTTGACATACTCTTATACTCCAAAAAGTGATTTTGAGTTAAAGTTGTTCTATTCATTTTCTCAAAAAGTACTTTTCTGAAGTGATACTTTTTGTATCTATGTGGATCAATTGCAGAAAGCTGTATTGACCGCATACTCAGTTCACTTCATCCTGGCCACCTTCAGGAGACATGAATGCAATATCAAGGACCATGTCTGAACCACAGTGCCAAAGTGTGAACCAGAGCTGAATAATTTGTACATGGGTAATTATTGGGTTACACTTTGCTTGACAGTATCGACATAAGAGTGTCATGACACTGTCATGAATGTGTCATAAACAAGTTAGGTTAGGGTTAGGGTTAGAGTTAGGATTAGGATTAGAGTTAGAGGTTAGGCTTAGGGTTTATGTGTCATGATAGTGTCATATGTTCATGACAGTGTCATGTCACTCTTATGTCGATACTGTCAAGTAAAGTGTTACCAATTATTGTGTACAGTAAACGTGATTTACTGTAATCTTTACATCACACCATGTGTTTTAATGTCTACCCATGGACTGTGTGAAAGCCGATACTGTCCTTGATGTGGCCCACTATGCCTTATTGTTCATCGTACATAGCTGATGTGGTAACACCATGCCGAAGGACTTCCTTTATCACTGAGAACAAACACAAGGTGAGCATGACCACTGAACACATCACGTACAGCTCAATCTGGACCAAGGGCCACAAAAGGCTTTTTCTGCTGTCAAGCTTGAACAAGTAACAAAATAAAAAAAAGTCTGTGAAAAAATACACAGGGTGTTACTGAAATGTAAAGAAAGTTCTGGAAATAATAAGGGCAGTTTTCATCGTTGAAGCAACAGGTATTGAAAAGAATGCAGACCACTAAACTTGAACTACCATCTTTTTAAAAATATTTTCTCCACTGTATCTGTCTTTCAGAAACATATTCATTCACACTTCAGTCTCAGCAGCCCTGTCAGATAGGGGTCTGTCTGTGTCCTGCTGATGCCAGCGCAAACTCAGCTGGTTGGTCCAGACTCCACAGGAAGAGGCGTATGGATGTAGGGAGTCGAAAGTGACCTTTCACATGCGTCACAGGTATCTGTTGCAAACGTGTCACTATCTGATGCCAGTGGAGCTGTCTGTGTGTGTGTGTGTGTGTGTGTGTGTGTGCAAGATTTTCAGTCCTTGTTGAATTTAGCTGTACAGTATTTCAATATTTCTACAGTTTAAATTACTTTCCTTCACATTTAACATTTACGTAAATTTACACTGACATTTTAATGGAGACAAATTTGTAACTTTATTTTATTCAGAGTCATCTCTCTCAATGTTATAGTACTACTAAGGTGTTTGGGAAAGATTGAAGAGACTACTCTCTGAAATTTATTGATCCAATCACTCCATTCTCCAAATGTGTTTGCACAGAGTTATGTTTGTCATGGCGGTAAAAAATTGTTTAATTTTGAATTTAAGAGGTCATAAAAGACAAGGCTTTGCATCAACCCAGCCCTGGGAGAGGGGTTGATATCAGTAGCGTTGTCATTAATTGTTCAACAGGAGAGCAGTGTATCACCAATGCACACTACACGGCCACACTGTCAGTATTAATTTGAACTAATCACCTGGTCTTCAGCATGAAAAAAAACACTCATCAAACAGACTTGTCTTTTTTCTTTGAATGTGACAGACAGAGAAGCCAGAGCAGGGAGAAAGGAAATTACTTTGCCAAACTGGCATGTTGGCCCATATCTTCAGGAAACAGTGTGTGTGTGGGGGGGGGGGGTCGGGGGTTGGGTATGCTTACTGTAAGCTTCATTTTAAATACATAGGCTAGTTATTTCTTATCAGGGGAAAGTTTTGTGACTTGTCATGTTTTGAATGGCACTACTGCTTTGTCGTCTAGTAATTCAATTAAGGAGATGCAAATCTTTGCAATTAAGCATTCCAATTATTTCGAGTCTTTGAATTGTAATGAACATTTTTTAGGATTTCTCTCCACACTCTTTATGGCAAGGCAGTTGTGATAAGGCCTACAGTTTCATCAGAAGGTTACTCGCTCTCTATTGTTCCTGCTACTAAAAATGATGACTTCTGTGCTGATTAATGAGGCTTGTTCTTGCAAAATTGTAAGTTGTAGCATTTTTCTTTTTTTTTTTGAGGGGAAGCTACCTTGATCTCAACTTCCTTTTCCCTTCAGCTTGTACTTTTGTCTTCATTTTCTCATGTTGGCGTGCAGATCGAAGAGATGAAAACAATCCTGTAAAAGCATGCCAGGCCTCTTCTCGTTTACTAGTAGTGTACTAGTGCATGGTGCAGAATCACAGTTGCAGATTGCCAAACTTGCCGTCACAACAGTTTTTGAGATATTTAAAAACGCCTGCTGGCAACTCAAAGGCGATGCCCACAGTTGTGTCAAATACAGTGCAAAGCCACAATTCAGTGTGTGAACTGCAGAATGATTTCAATAAAGAATAATACCATGAAGGTGCTTCACAGAAAGCCTATTCCATATCCCCCGGGGCAAAAGCCTTACCATGGCATACACTCTGTTTCAGTAGCAAGTGAAAGTGTTTGAGCTGCCAAGGACAGTCTGTAAGGTGGTTTTAATCCTCTCTCAATAGGCCATGTTGTATCTATGATGAGGTCCTGTTTCAGATCTTTAGTCACAAATATGTAAATAGATGAACCATATGCAAAACTGTGCATTACTGGATTTGTTTTATGGCATCCTAGTTTGTAGTTACTTATTGTTTTATCCAGATAAATCAATATCCTGCAAGACTCAGTGGTCTTCACCAAATACTCAGCTCTATAGAGTAAACAGTGGTCAGTCGTGGGCAGTCGTGGCCTACTGGTTAGCGCTTTGGACTTGTAACCGGAGGGTTGCCGGGTTCGAACCCTGACCAGTAAGAACGGCTGAAGTGCCCTTGAGCAAGACACCTAACCCCTCACTGCTCCCCGAGCGCCGCTGTTGTAGCAGGCAGCTCACTGCGCCGGGATTAGTGTGTGCTTCACCTCACTGTGTGCTGAGTGTGTTTCACTGATTCACGGATTGGGATAAATACAGAGTCCAAATTTCCCTCACAGGATCAAAAGAGTATATATACTTACTTATACTTAAACAAGAGCAATGTTTGCTGGGGAAAGTGCCTTCCAGTATTGTTGGGACATTATGATTTGTATCACAATGATACATATATATATATATATATATATATATATATATATATATATATATATATATATATATATATATATATATATATATATCGAGAGAGAAAGAATGGTATGATTAGCAAATACTTTGCAGGAATATACAGTTGCTAAAGGACACAATTTCATTATATCTGCTTATAGGATATAGGAGAGAATAATAATAATTAATGTTGAATTGTGTAGTTTACTAAAGGATCTGTCCTACAACTTTGCTTTTTAGATACTGGCTAAATATCTGAATGGTGCTCAATCATGCATTAACGTGCACACCCACACACTCACACAGACACACATACATTCATACATACAGTATATCCCATTTAGGGCAGGTCTGTTGATTCCTGAGGGACATGTGTCCAGCCCACTGTGTGAATAAAGATAGGATGGTGTTTCACCCGGGGCCAAGCATGCCCTGACCACCCCGTCACTTATCAGATGGATTAATTGTCTCTCTAAGAAGCCTATGATTGATGACCCATTATTGGTAAATCAATAAATCCATTTGACCAATAGTGGGTGTGTAAAAAACCATCATTTGGATCACAAGTACTGCTTTATTGGACAAAATATAAAAGCTTAGTCCTGTTAACATGGTCTCATCCTCGCCATTGTTTTTTTATTAAAAAGTTGACTTTTAGAGAGTGCTACTACAACTGGAGTTATTACTGGTCTTAATTGTCTCCAAGCAAGACGAGTCCCCTGACAGGTCATGTGCTCAAAGTTGTCCGCTGTGGTGAAAAAACGACTAATGCATTAAAATTGAGAATAAACTTTTGCTAAACAAATATTGTTCTCTAATTACCACGGTGCATGAATTCATAGTTGCATAAGCAACTACACCCATAGGGCTTCTAATACATTGGAACTGTGAAATGTGTCGAAGCCTGCATCTCTAATGAAATAAACAAACCAGCATGAAATTCGGAAATTCCAGACACTTTTTCTGAGTTATTCATGACCTTATGTAAGTATTTCCACCCTATAAACTCTATGGTGGTCCTAAACATTCAAAATTGAATAAGGTTGGTTAAGGAGTCTGCCTCAGCAGAATAAGCGTCTATTGAAATTAGACATGTTGATGGCACTGCTGGCCAAATATATGACATCTATACATCCATCTAGTCCACTATCACGTTGATTCATGCACTTCTCAGCACCGAGTGTAATGACAGGGGCTCAGTAAGTGGGAGAGACTACAGCCCCTCTCTTGTCCTCCTGACTATGCCCCTGACAAGGTGTGCGATTAACAAGTTGCTGTGTTACTGCTGAACTACGTACATGGTCACATCAATCAAGGTCCCTCACACATTTTGATAGCGTCTCTCCGAGCCTCCACCTCCTTATTTCTCTATCCCCTTCTCTCTCTCTCTTTCCACATCTTTCTCTCCCCCCTCCCTCTCTCTCTCCCCTCTCTGTCTTTTTTTAGTCAGGCTGTGATGTGCCGCCTATGTAATGGGAACATTAATTTTGAGCTCCTTTCTTTATCACTAATAGAAATGTAAATCTCGGACTGCCTATAAATTTCTGCTAACCCAGAAGCTGTCTCTACCATTAATCATAATGGGGGACCTTCTAGTCTGCTTTTTGATGGCGACTCACGCAATGAAACACTCAGGAGGTAATGAGAGATGGAGTGGTGGGATAACTACCGGACATGTGTAGAACAAACCCAGAGGTGGCTGCCCGATGACCGAGGGGACACTTTGATAAGGGGCGGCCTCTGTAGTCATCCAAGTAGTCATCTCTGCAGTCGAATAGAAAATACCACAGCACTAGAGGGTAAAAGGAGAGGAATGCTGAAATAATTAATATGACTTGATAAGACTCGGCCGATTTAAATGATGTTCCAACCCCCACATTTTAATAGCCTGGAAAATCCAGACCCTGGTAATCTAGAAAGATTAAGGGTCTGGCCATGAACAATGTAATGGCCCAACTTGAGGCGCGGCAACAAGCATGCATTTAAAAATCTCACTGCACGCAAACACTAGACCATGTTTACTCTGAATGATTTTGGACTTTGACGCAATCGGATAACACTACGACCAATGTGTACTGTCCTCCAACGTTGCAGCGCTGTCTTTATCAGTTTAGTTGGTTCCCCGGAAAGCAAGAGGAAAAAGTAACATGCATCATTGCTCATTGCCAGAGTGTCTCAAGAGACACAGAGACAATTCCATTGTGCTTTCGCGAGAACTCTGGATTTCCAGGGTTAACATTTTAATAGTCACTCAGGTGCAATCATAATCACAAATGGGCTGTAACAGTGGAAGCTGATGAAGTATGTATACTGACATGCATTTTTGAACCATGACAGCGGTTAATCGGTTAAAAAAATGAATCCTCGCCAATCTGTGGAGCCATTTTTACCCTAAATGTTTCCTCTCCCCAGCAATTCGCATGCAAATGTGGGATGTTGTCATAGGCAACTTCGACTGAGCTGTTGCCGGGCCTCGCGTGGGATAATTTCCCATTCTGGTCACCACGATGACCTTGACCCCTCATAAATGGCTGTATTCATTTACAGAGATAAAATGCAGTCGAGATGTAATGCCAGTGACATAAACGGCCTCACAAAACCTGCTGAGCAGGCAAAAAAAACTAGCGCTAATAAACCCAGAGACCAGTTCTAATAGTTTAATTACAGCTTCATCGTGCTACTAATACCCCCTCCTCCCCCCACCACCATATTAATAATGCCTATGTGAGACATATATGAAAGCATGGAGGCTTTTACAGTAGCTTCCATTTTTATGACTAGTTGATGCCCGCTATGTGTGAGGCCTTCTCATCCATCCCCCCACCCGATTTCAACCCTCTTGCCCACGAACCCCCTCGCTGGCTTCCCCCCTCGGCCCATCCGACAGGACTGTCTGCCAAGCAGTCCGAATCCTCTGATAATTACAATTAAATCCCACCCAAAGCCGGCGCGCTCTGCGGCTAATCACAGCAACAGCGGGCCACGTCGGAGCCAGGCTAATAAAATAGCCCAGCAGCTCAGAGCAATCCGGAGCATCATCCGATGTGTGTGTGTGTGTGTGTGTGTGTGTGTGTGTGTGTGTGTGCGTGTGTGTGTATTGGGAAGGGGGCACTGAACAGAAATGGGTTGATTCCATCACAGCAGCCCTGGGGGACTGGGAGAGGGAGTTTGTGTGTGTGTGTGTGTGTGTGTGTGTGTGTGTGTGTGTGTGTGTGTGTGTGTGTTGTGTTGTGTTGTGTTGTGTTGTGTTGTGTTGTGTGTTGTGTTGTGTTGTGTTGTGTTGTGTTGTGTTGTGTGTGTGTGTGTGTGTGTGTGCGTGTGTGTGCGTGTGCGTACGCTTCATCCCAGAGTCTCTGCATCCTCGCCGGTGGGTCTCAAACTTCATGCTGGTCCTTAAATCTGAAGACCACATCAGGTTTGAGGTCTGATTAGTGAGATTGGAGGCTGTTGAGATGAGAGCTCAGGAGAGCCGATGGATGAGAGGGTGATTGCCAGCAGCACTCCTTGATTCCATCTTCTGGAATGTTTTTGTTCTTGAATGTTGCTCTCGAGTCAGCATGACACCCTTCACACTGCAACCTAATTAGCTCTGTCATTATACTGGAGGACTGTGTCAGAACACTATAAAGTACAGTGTTATAGGCTACTTACACCATAAGGCACTGTGCAAGATGCAAAAAAAAAAAAAGACACAGGAATACACAATTGGGCTATAGAGTAAGCGTCAATATGTTTTTGGTTGATAATGTGTTGCACTGTGCTTCAAGCTATCTTTTACAGCATAAGAAAGCTTTTGTGACAGTGTCACACGTCTCTCTCTCTCTCTCTCTCCACTGTTTAACGGTTTGCAATTCTCTGAGGACATCTGACCCAATGGCCACTCTGGTCAGTGGAGCTGAACTTCAAGTCAAAAGTATGAGCTGCAGCATGGGGTTTGAAATCAAACTTTATGACATCATCTATTAACCTTTGTAACTGAAACTACTCTTTGTGAGTGACAAAGGTGGCTAAGTCCTTGGAGGACTTTCTTTTGAAAGATTTCACCTTTTCTGAATTTAAATGGTGGATTAACTGTCCTCGCCTTTGCTGTCCACTTCACCAAAAGACAGAATTATGCCTACAGGGCCACCGTACAGGACACCATGAACGGTGCTGCAGAGATGATAGGACAGGTGAGTAACACCTCTGACACTCAACAGCTGGATGCAAGGACTTTATATTGAATCAGCACAGTCAGAGCAGAGGTGTAGTAGGACTCTATATGAATCAGCACAGTCAGAGGTGTAGTAGGTCTATACAGGCATGCCAAGTTTTGTTCTGATTTGAGTTGACCTGTCTCAGACTATGTGAAAGGTGGCTTTGAGTTTTTTTTTTTTTTTTCATGCCCTGAAATTAGTTTTTAGTTCATGGTGGTACTTCGTTGGCATCCACTATGCCTGTGCATCCAACAGGGACTGAACCCCAAAACAGAACTATTAGTTGTGAATACATTAAATTAGTGTTGCTCCCTTTTCTAAAGTAAATATTAAATTCTCAATTTGCATCCTAATGTCGCCTCTCCTTTGCCAAGATTCTATGGCTCTCTACCTCCCTCTTGTGCCAGGAAAACTCAATTTAAAAAATAATCCCGGTAATCTCAGGATGTTTTAGATTCTGTCATTCTGACATATTTTTTTACCTCGTCGGAAAGAGATGATTTCATCTTAAAATGGAAGTGGATGTTGTTCTTCTCTGTCTTATAGTGTTAGATTGTTTAGCTAAGTGCGACGAGCACAAAGGGAAAACATAGGCGTCTTAGCCTCACGCTATTGAACTGGAACTGATTGAATGTTGATCCTCTTCTCCGTACCTGTTTACTCCAGCCAAACATATTCGTCCTGCTGCATAAACGTGATGGGAGGAACCGGCATCCGTGACCACTGACCGGAGAAATCTCACCACCTAAATCGAACAAGCAAGGTGATTGAAAGTGTTGGCTACAGAAATGAAATAGCCTATGAGTAGCCAACTAGAAACAAAACAGAAACTACAAAAGCTTTTAGATAGAATTGGAGGATGACGAATTTGTAAGTATTAATGTAATCAGATGCTTTCATCCAATGCATGAATGAATGGGGGTAGGCTGTAGGCTATACTTTTATCACCATGTGAACTTCTTTGGAATTGAATAGCCTTACTTCCTACTGCCAGTAGGCTATAGGACGCGTTTACAAGTGTAGTTGAGCAACAGAGGCTAAACATATGTTTGTTTGTTTGTGTGTTTAGTCAGCAGTCTCAATATTTTTCACTGAAATGTCAGCGGTCAGCTCAGTTGACATTTAATAATGCTCAAGGACAGTTCCTACTTGGTGGAAATTGTGTTAAGAGAAGGTGTCAAATAGATACAGTACGATCGATTACCTAAATGTTAACAGAAAATGCTACAGGAGGACAATATTCCATCAACTAAAATGTCGTTCTACCTAAAAGCTCCCAACTGGATGCTTTGATGTTGGTATTAAAGGCCCCATTTTTATGTTTATGAACTCTCATCTCAGTGGAAGTTTTGATACTCCTTCTGAGGGTTTTCCGGCTTCTTTCCACACCAAAGTAGGCCTACCAATGTTTTATTCATCTTGATACTCAAGAGTGGTCTAAACGAAACAGCCTGACAGGCACGCATAACATTACAACCCCTAGTTTCCCACCTTATCGTCAGTGGCACCAAGCATCAACCTGTAGTTTCACAAGGTAACACGAGGCAGTCAAAAGACCACTTAAACAGTTATAAAGAACAATTCAAATCAAACTGTGTGGTCTGAATGAAGGACAAAACCCCAGACTCCTTCCAGCACCCTCCATTTGCCTTTGGTTTTCGGCGTAGAGGCCAACTCTTTACACACTGAGGCCATTTGCGCCTCTCTCTAGTCTGGGCTCCTTCCCTTGCCTCGGGCCCAGCACTGTCCACTGAAGAGCAGTGAAATGAAATGGCTCCTATAAGTATATTGTCTCCAGCTTAAGAAAATAGAGGATCCTGTGGAAATCCAGTTAGCGGGATAAAGGTGCGATGGTGAGAGCCGCCCCTGCCCTCGGCCCCCCCTGCACGGACCCCTCGCCCCCCCCCCCGCCCCCAAATTAGAACCTAAGAGGGTTTTACGTAACAGCACTTATATTGATTACCACCATAGATTCTCCCAAGTCATTGCCAGAAGAGAATCTCGCATTCAATTACAGAAAACTTGTTTCATTGATTTTTCATCTGTGTCCCAGTCCAGCTGTGTGTGTCTCTTCCACTGTGTGTGTGTGTGTGGGTGGTTGAGTGTGTGTGTGTGTGGGTGGTTGAGTGTGTGTGTGTGTGTGAGTGTGTGTCTGTCCCCATTCCCCTGTCCTTGAAACGGAGAAGGCTCCACTAGTGTATACCTAACAAACAGATGGTCCTTAATAGGCCTTTCTTGTAGCAACGTGCAATTTACCGCGTGGCCATCAAGCACGTGTGTCACCCTCCATATCCACCATCATCAGGTGTCATGCGGATTGAAAGAGGGGCATCAAATGTCCCAATCTCCCACTGCCCCCAGGTAACAGAAATGGAACTCATCTAACAGACTCTGCTGAGCTGTACAATTGAAGGATCCCTCGACAACAGTGTAATTTAATTCCAGAATTATTTCATTCAGTATTGTGTTGCATTTAAACAAGAGAGTGGGTGGTCCAGATGGAAGGATGGGTCAATAGATCTGCTTAACACAGAATAGCATTTTCTTTTTTAAACCGACCTTGGTATGAAATCCTACAGTAATAGTAGTAAGGACATGGAGACAGTTGTTTTCAGACTTTATTTTGTGTTTTGACTTCCTCATTCAGATCATTATTTAAGGTCAACATTCCTGTGTCCTGAAGAAAACTAATCGTCATTGGGACATTATTTCAACAACCTTGGAATGGCATAACCTTTGAATGATATTTTTGTTTTTTATGTTAATGCTTCCCCACCATATATTCTTCTAATATAATTACTGAAAAATGTTCCATTTAGGCTGTAGTTAATTATTTGTTTAAGGAACTTGTTCACCTTCACCACTTGCACCAGATCTAGATTGATATGTAGATTCACACCCTGTAGGCTGCTAGTGATGCTACTATGCATTGGTTGCTACTCAGCTCACATTTTCTTCGTCTAGATTCAGATATGATGCGCTGTATGTAATCACTCCCCTGAGAACTGAAACTTGTATCCAATATTTCAAATATTTCATTTTACTTTCTAATTCCTGATACACAACAGTGCTTTTGAGATACATTCTGAGATTAAAATTCAAATACTGGGTATACAGTATGTATATGTAAAATGCACTGATTTCTCCCTGGAAGAATTAATGTCACTGAATATTACATTAGTGGGGTAAAATATATTAAAAGTACAAATCCCTTGAAATGCAAACAGAGGCAGGCACTCAGAGCGTATTTAAAGACCTTGCACTGGGGCCCACATGCTATTCAGATTATATATTTCTTCATGCTTATTCTATTTAGACTCAGGCAAGGAAAAGCAACCCCCAAAACACATACACATGCACACACACTCTCCTCTCTCTCTCTCTCTCTCTCTCTCTCTCTCTCTCTCTCTACCTGTGGTCCTTCCCTTCTGTGCTGAATCACCAATGAGGCAAATGAAATGGCTGAGGCTTAGGGAGGTATCCTGCTGCACCTGGGCCTCGCCTGCAGGGGATGGACCACTCTAAACCAGACCTCACATCCAGTGGAAGACATTCTGTGTGGCTCAGTGAGTTACAGCCCAAGAACATGGCCTTCATGTTGGACTGTTCTTGTTGTTGTTTATTTGTTTGTTTGTTTTATTGGGGAGGACTAGTGGACTGTTACATCTGTATAGTTAGGTCATAGAGAGAGAAGAGAGAAAACAGCAGACCATGGCCATATCATTATGATCTCTCTCTCTCTCTCTCTCTCTCTCTCTCTCTCTCTCTGTGTGTGTATGTCTGCAGGGTTATTCATTAATTTTATTCGTTGACTAATTAGCTGATTTCAGACACATCCTCCACAGTATATGCGGATCTTTGTCATATATGAAGGTCAGACTCTTTGGGTGATTCAGATATAATGCTTACACAGAATCGCCGCGTGGTTGAAAAGGTTGAAACAAAATCTCCGCATGTTCTTCGCTTTGTTCAGACATGAGCTCATTTACATAATGTCCGTCGGAAATACTAAGAAAGTGTATAAGAGCAGCCAATTGTCCGTTATGTTGTTCAGATACACTTTGACATGTTACACCTATGTCTGAAATCAGCTAATAACTTTGTGTGTCTGTGTGTGCAACGTTTTTCCTACTGAATGACATCTGTATGTTGGAAATCAATATGCTATCTATTTCTTTATATTAGACCATAGGACTGTATGTTGTGTGCAGCATAGTGGATTCATACAGTACATCCAACACCCAAGAGCTCACCTCAGATGTTTGTGAGCAGCATTCCATTAAAACCTAGCATTCCATTCCCCTAGCATAATTTACTTCCTTTACTTGCAGCTGTTAAAAAAAAGCAGGTCTCGTCGTAGACACTTCAATAGCAAATAAATAACGCTTTGATCACTGCGGCTCTTAGAAGATCAGGCTTATCAGTCTGTCTGCATGACTTCAGCGTGGAGGCCCAGCTCACCTGTTCCTCCTGTTTGCCTTTAGAGCAGTGGAGGAGTGACACCCCCGGAGCAGATTCAATTAGAAAGCCAAACTTTCTGTTTGCCTGGGGAGATGTGACACCCCGGGAGTCGGAGCAGCTTGAATCCGAAAGCCAAACTTTCTGCACACCATGCGAGTGTGAGGATGGAGGTGCAGGCTATTTACAGGTTTTACTATTTACAGGTTTTATAGTAGAGCATATCAAAACAAAGAGGTACAAAATACAGCGCCTCTATGATAAAAGTTTATTGCAATATGAGAATTCTTGTAGGCCTACTAGTGCACACAGTGATATAAGAGCAACAGTGGCAAGTTCCCCCCCAATTCCTATAACGCTGTTAATGTTTTTGTGACATGCAACTGTCTGCTATGTATCCTCTCTCACTCCATCACCGGGGAAACCAACAAAAACAACCTCCAATGAGCCTGGTTCAAAATCACATCCACTACTCTGGGATTATTGCAGCACTGATTGTAAAGTACATGCAAAGCAGGCTTCGGGTCCATGGTGGGTCAGCGATTATACGCGCCGGACGCGAGATGTTTCCATTAAACCGAACAACACCGCTGGGGCCTGTGCAGTGTGAGAGAGAAGGGCAGTGGTGTGTGTGTGTGTGGTCAGAAGCTTGTGAATTCCCTGTGCACACACTGGTAATTACTGCCATGGTAATTCTCCTGACAGTACATCATTATGGATGCTTAGCAGTCAGCGCATAATATTCAGAGAATGGAGATATTAGATTATGAAGTTATTGTTTTAATTGTTTGGTAAGTAATGTTTTTGGGCGATGTTGTTAACCCATGTTCGTCAGATGTGTTATGACTGGGAGTATCTGCATCAGCAGCTGCGCATGTTACTTATTTCCTTTGCCAGTAGGCCCATGCATCCTAGAGTTGATTTAGTTTTAATTTATTTTTTATTTTTTTTGGAAGAACAAAATGTCAGGCTGCTGCTTTCTAACTAAAGCAGCTTCCTGGTTCTGTGATGAGGAGCCCAATTCCCCGCTGTAGCTATCCCCCTCACACTCACAAGCATCCACATGATGGATCTGTGCTCCCTCTGATTACTGATAGGTCTGTGCGCCATGCCACAGCAGAGCCTGAGCCGTAGCCTGAGCGGCGCAGACGGAGAGCCAGACAGACAGGGTGTCAACTGGCACTGTTTGTTTGTTGTGGGCTGGTGACTTAGATTGCTCATCAGCGAGTTCCAGCAGAACTCGGCACATGGGATAATTGAGTGTGATTGCATTTGAATGCACATCCTCCATTCTGCTGATTAGCTGCTGGGGAGTGTGTGTGTGTGTGTGTGTGGGGGGGTATTATGTGTTATGTGGGTGTGTGTCTGCCCACGGAGTTTGCCTCAGATGGGTGACTCATGTTTCTTTCTTTTCTCTTCTTTTTTTGAAATTCATTTGAGAAAGCTGATGACAGTGACAAGTGAACAGGGCTCCTTATGCATGAGCTGGCAGTATACATATGTGTTCATACTGCTTTATGGAGTGTGTGTTGGGGTGAGGGGTGAGTAGATATTGTTTTTACAATCTCACTATACTTGTTTTCCTGGATGGGAGGGCACCGTCACCATAAAAAAGTTATTGACATAATTGGTGAAAATGGCTTAATTTCTTCAGTGACTGACATGAAAGGGGGGGGGGGTCTATTCCAGACATGGAAAGTCAGGGAATTTTAGCATTTTTGGGAAAAGTCATGGAATATCAGGGAATTTTATTGTAGAAGTATGAAATATGAATATATTTCCCCTCAGAATCAGTGTATGTCTGGTTATTAGCTTTACTGCTTGCTCGAGTAGTTGTAGTTAATCAAACGTTTATTCAATGCCCATTTATTAATCTCCCGCTCTAAAAAGGTAAAAGATTCTTGGAAATTGTGGCTGCTCTGAAATATTTGGTCGGTCTATTGTACCATTCATTATAAGTCATGGAAATTCATTTTTTTTGTCATAGAAAGTCAGAGAAAAGCCATGGAGTTTTAGATTTGCCTTAGAGTGGGAACCCTGTGATATTTCATGTGCCAACATTGGCACAATTGTTCAAAAGTCAGAGAGTCCCAAATAGTCTCTGCTTTCAAATGTTATGTTTGATCAGAGGCTGCTGCTTTACCATTCTAGACACGCAGGGGGGAAAAAACGTGTATAATTTCTCAATATTCTAGGATGCAAATTGTATAAAAAGATAAATTGGCAGGCGTAATAGAACTCAGGGAATGATGATTTGCAATGAATATTGCATATCTGAGTAGTAACACAAGCGCCTTCAAAACTCACCATTAGCTTGTCTTCCAACAGATGACAAGGGCCAGGCGAGCCTGCCCAGCACAGAGAGAAGAGCAGCCCTCTGTGCACTTGATGGGGTTTTCATATGTACTGATTGCCGCCATGTAATCACAGTATATTCATTTTAACAAGTGAGATTGCCCCATCACAGTATACAGTACATGAGTACTTAATTACTTTAACAATAAATGGACATATGAAACAAAAATGCATAGAATATAACAGCTTGCATCTTTCATTCTCAAATTCATCTAAATCACAAACCTATCTATCTCTATTTTTTATTTATTTATTTTTTTTTTTTTGGGGAATCATGGGTGAATTGGTGTAAAATCACATTTTTCCCTAATTACTCCAGTTTTCATTTCTTAATTCTTTTCTTGTCTAATGAAATATGGCACCAAGCTTGAGTCCCCTGGAACACATGCTTACATCTGCCAAAATGGTGGCCACAACTGACAACAGAAAGCTGCGTCCCCCACCTCCACACACACACATCCCGACTGAGCAGACTGGCACCCAGATTGTGCGAGCCTGTGCTGTGCGTCGCCCGGGCTGCTGACGGACAGACGAGCAGACGCACCCAGACGGACAGACACACTTCACAGATCCTAGATTGTATTTACACTTGGAGATCTCTGGAGCATCAGTGGCCACCCACACTCCCTCTGCAAAAGGAACGTTCCCGAAAAAAATTGCAGCTTTTCTGCTCTAGACCACAATCCCTGCCTGGAAACAGGACTTGGAACGGCATCCTCGGCAGGCTGTGTCCACTCCAGCTTAACTGGGATTAGCCGTCAAATGGGATGGCGATGGAAGTAATGCCATTGTTCATGTTTTGATGAACGCCTGCGACAAGACTGTGTCCTGTTGTTTGATTTCATTTGGCTGGCAAGGTCCCATTAGATGTGGCTCAATAGCCTTCACACACTTTGCAAACCCCAAACAACACACACACACACACACAGAGGCTCCTCTGATAGTAGTATAGTATAGTAGTATATATACTTTTTTGATCCCGTGAGGGAAATTTGGTCTCTGCATTTAACCCAATCGGTGAATTAGTGAAACACAAACAGCACACAGTGAACACACAGTGAGGTGAAGCACACACTAATCCCGGCGCAGTGAGCTGCCTATTTCAACGGTGATAGCCATTGTGTGTTATGTAGTCCTGTCAGAGGACAGTTGTGTTGTGTGTATGTGTGTCTGTGGTGGGGGTGATGTTGAAGCTGTTTTCCCTGAGGCATCGGCTGTGCGGTATATCCAACCTAAATCATTTCCCTCAGAGAATTTACAGTGTCGCAACCACCACTGACAATGCTGAGGGGGAAAAACCTCTCTTGTTTTCAACCTTGAGAAGGATGTCATTGCTTGGCTCTTATCTTCTGAGGGGATGGTGGAACAAACAGAAAATCACTTTAATAGTGATGGACTGGGACGCGTGTCATCCATTTCAGATTCAAGGTTCACCGGTCTCCATTCATAGCACACACCCTAAAGTTCCCCCTCACATGGCATTAGTTGCATTGTAGCTAACATCAAGTCTTGTGCCAAATGAAAACAAAAGTGTTCAGATGATTCAAATGTCTTAACAACTCAAGACTGACTCTAGCCTATCTGAGAGACAGAGCAGGTGTATTATCCTAACACATTGCAAAATGACTGATTATAAGTTTATGATGGAGCAGGTATATTATACTATAATATATTGCCTGCACATTTGTTTTTAAGTGCCAAATTTCACTTCCAGGGTGAAATAAGGGAGGCACTGTGCACCCCAGCTTGTTTGAACTGCCTGAAGCTGTTCCATTTCCAAACTGAAAAAACAGATAATTAGGTGGGCCTGGCTTTGAATTGTATATCACTTGACTACATGACAATTATTCTACAATCACCCCAAATATGGCAAAACATATTTTGGCACATTTGCCTGTTTTAATGTTGACAGGCACCTGGTCATATAAATTCGTATTTAAATATGATTAGCTTGATCTGCTTCTATCTGGCATTGAATATATCACTATCACCTATACTATCAATTATATATGCCATTAACATATACCATTACTTGAACAAAAATTAGAAATACACTTTCTGTGGTATTATTTGTGTTACAAAATGCCACAAGGTATACACTTTAAACAAAACCATGAATTATTATATTAACTACGAATTGTTATGTGTAGACTGTCAATATCAGTTGCACATCCGAGCTATTTTTTGTTTTATTTTCAAGCTTCTTAGTTTAATCAGAATTCATCAGGCCAGGAATACTGCCTTGTTAATGATAAAAAGCTCACTCTAGTCCTTTCATAACGGTGTACTGTGACAAGAGCTTCCCAAACAAGCTTCCTTACATCCTTAATCAATATCACAGTTGTCAGATATCTGTCCCATGCATTTGTTCAGATCGGTCTTAGTTTTGAGACTTGATGACAGCATTTTTCTAAGCCTCGCAAAAGTGTGATAACTGTAGATAGTCTAGAACGCCTTCATTGCAGACCCAGATGGTTTTGAATTGATCACCATCCAGGTTGGAAGGCTTCAGTCACAACAAATCTTTCAAACAAATCAGCAAATGCACCTTCTGCAATGGGACAGTCAGGCACAGTCTGCATGTCCTGGTTAAGCAAGATTGGTAAATAAAAAGTTTAAAACAGTGTTAAACATTGGTCATTATACAAAGGGTATTGGGCTTGCAGTATGACCTTTAGGCAAGGTTAAACAGGTCAAGCAATCATGCATGTGTTTCATTTCATGACATAATCAAGATTGAAATCATTGCAACACTGATAGGGGTGGTACAACTGTATCACAAACATTTCTCACACATAGACTGAAAATATGTAAGATGGTTTTCCCTTAGGTGGGGAATGGTGGGGGAAAACTGTAAAAAATGTTGTTAAAACCACCGGGAAATTAAAAGTTGAAATGTTGTGTTATAATTATGATTATGGTGTCACAATATGGTTGCGAGCTGCTCTTTAATGGAAATGGCCCAAGGCATTGCGGGGCAGCAAATGATTGAGACAATTTGTTACCAAATTAAAAGGGCGCAGATTGGTGCTAAGCAAGCTGCACATCACATTTCCGTACAGCCCCAAACACACGTCGAAACGACCTACAGGCGCTGTTGGGTGAGCAGTGAGCACGGCAGAAAGTCACACAACAGGCTGTGCGGTTAGACAATCTTCGGAACATGGCAGAAATCCAGAACTCATGTTACAGTCGAGTGTTGTGGCATGTGTTCTGGATTTCTTCCATGTTCCAAAGATTGCCTAACTGTGCAGTCTGTTGTGTGACTTTCTGCCTCTGTCTCATTTCAGTCACAACCACATTCATTGAAAACAATTGTGAAATATGTGAAGCTACAGTCTCAGACCTGCAGAGATGCATGCACTTGTATTCATGTAGAATTATTATCACAATGTAGATTGTGTCTGAGGCTTTCTCTCTCTCTCTTTCTTTCTTTCTTTCTTGTGCGCCTTCTCTCTTTCTTCCCTTTCTTTCCTTCTTCCTTTTTTTCTTCCAATCTTCTATCTTTCAGTTTTACCACACTTGTTTCCTTGACAACACGTCTGTTGTATGAGTGAGTGAGCTGTCACTGTGGCCCTCATGAATCCGCTAAGAGGACAAATGGAGAGGGACACCGACTGCAAATAGAGAAGCTTTTGTGTGTGTGTGTGTGTGTGTGGGTGTGGGTTTGGTTGAAATACATGGGTGTTTGTATGTCTTTATGAGTAAATGTGTGTGTGTGCTTTTGGCTGAAATATGCAAGTGTGTTGGTATGCCTTTATGAGTGAGTGTGTGTGTGTGCGCGTGTGTGTGAGTGTGTGTGTGTAGATAGAGGCCGTAGGCGGGTAAATTAGGCTGTGCAGACTGCCAGTCATGGTGAGCCATCACTGGGTGTCCCATCCATTTGTACGCCTGTCTCTTGTTTTCTGCTCCCTTTCTCCCTCACTTCTTTCTCTTTTTCACCCCTCATTCTCTTTCTTTCTCTTTTTTCCTTCTTTCTGTCATAGTCAGCACACATCATCACCCACACAGGTACATTATTCTCCTCCAAGTTTGCAGTCAGCTATCTTATGTCAACTCCTTCCGTCACAACGGACTAGATTATTACGTTCCGTGAAGATACACAACAATCAACAATCTATCAAACTCATTATGGCAAAATTCAGGAAAAAGGAGTTGATATGGCAAATAGCAATGTGAATCAGAGAGGGGGGGGGGGCTATCAGGAGTCATTTTTATTGTTGATGTGGGGAGGTGTGAGGTTTGCACATTAAACATATCCAGGCTGGATAGAGAATGACTGTCTAAAGCTCATCTTCCTCGCTTGAGTGGAAACTGTGGAACTCAAAAGCAATCCTTGCATCATCTTGTCAAATGGCCATTCACACGCACATCAATATCCTCCACGACACTGGCCTGACAGTCTTAATGGTCCATACCCGAAACGAGAGAGAGAGGGGAGAGAGAGAGAGAATAGGAAAAGGAAATGGACAATGAGAGATAGATGGAGAGATAGACAGAGACAGAGAGAGAGCGATAAAGAGAGGGAGAGAGAGCCTTCTGTACAACACAGCAGTGTCCCAGTGGATGCCTGAGCCTAAATAAAGGCAAGGTAAAAAAAAAAAAAAAAAGAAATAAAATAAAGACGAATGTGGTTACAGCAGCTGTGTCTCACCTCCAGGCAATCCCATCTTCCCCTCTCCTGCTCAGTTGGAGCGCGAGAGAGACCCCCCTGAGACGGCGCGGGGCAGGCCATGTGATCTCACGCCTGTCGGGGCCGTTTTTCCGCACTCTGAAGAGGCCGCGGAAAGGTGTCCAGGTGCTCAGCCGCCGGTGGATGAGGAGACGCCGCCACGCTGCGCTGGCTTTTGGGAACAGTTGTTCCTGACAACGGAGGTGAAGTCATTCACACTTCAATATTCAAGAGAAGTAGGGGAGAACGTTGGAATTCACAACCACTAGTCATCAACACAGGAAATGTTGCAAGGCAGAACAGATTACACACACGATAAATGAAATGTATAAACATACACTCTGTTTGTAAACATACATTTTACCATTTCAATCCACTTGAGTAATTGGATTTGGATTTTTCATTTTGTAAAAATAAAAAAAATATTCTGAATACATTCTGTTTCTGTCGACTGTGTGGACATGGTCAAATGCAGATGTGTTAGAGATCTGCGCCATTTGAGGGCTGAGAATGGGATCCTCAGACAGTGGCAGGTCCTCAGTAGAGCGCAGAGTGTGCAGAAGGCAGCTGGCTTTGCTTATCAAATCAAATAGTGATTACACAGAGCTGCTCTCGTGTCACACAGAGCACTGCTGCCTGCGGAAAAGTTTCCTGTATTACTTACTCACCTCGCTCTGTCCACCCTGGGGGGTGGGGGTGGTGAGGGGACCATCTAATGGACCTGCATGGACAAAATGGAAAGTCCACCGCCACAGACCAAATAGATTCAAAGATATGCATCTTTTTTTTTTTGGGGGGGGGGATGGTCAACTGGTCACAGTCAAATTTGTTTCCTGGTGTTTTCATTGTTCGAAACAGATTTAGCATCAGACTCCAAATCCACCAAATCTCTGCTCCTTGCATAGAACCACATAAACCCTATATTTAGTCAGCAACATTCTCTAATGTAATGCAGATGGACTACAGTCTAATGCCTTCACGTCTGAAATTTGTAAAGACCACCCCCCCCCCATTTTAATATCAAGGTATTTAGCTCTTCGTTTCTCCCCCCATGCCTGAATTTACAAAGCTAAGGATTGTCCTTTTTATTGTTGGATGGAGAGACATACTCTACTTCTTTTTATGTAACAATCTATTTTTATAGCAAAGTCTGCATTTGGTCCTTATTGATCCGTTGGGATGCCTGCGCTGTTTCAGATAAGTGTCTGTGTGTGTGTGTGTGTGTGTGTGTGTGTGTTGGTGTTGAGGAATGATTCAGGTGGTGGGTCTGCTATTGTTGCTATTGTATTTGCTATTGTATTCTGATAGTAAAGAATATAGGGAATGTATACTCAGGGTTGTAGTACAACTGTGATAATAGTGATTAAGTCAGCTCTCTGGGGTGTCGACCACACATGGTCAGAGATATTAAAATGGTCAATCCTCTTAGGAATAATTAACCGCAGCCCAGAATTGTAAAAAGGTAAAATCCTTTTTTATAATTTTTGAAGATTAAAATTCTGATGGTTGAGCAGAAGTCGCTGCCTAATTTCCAGACGAGGTTATTTTTAGTAGTTCGGTGAATAATTCAAAGAACTGCAATCGCTGCAGGTGTTCCGGAAAACAGGAGCGCTCACCCTCGCGCATACACTGGCTCCCACGTTATTGACAGGTGAGCCAGCGTTTACTGACCTTGTCATGGAGTCCTTGCCAGAGTGTAGGAAGGCTCAGCTCTGTCTTGGGCAGCTCAATGCATCCCCAGTACCAGCATGGCTCTCTACTGCCCTCCTGTGGTCATCAGTGACACTTAGCCTGAATAGACTGACTGAATACACAGAATTGATAACAGGGTACAGAAATCAAAGTGACCTCAAATAATAACTATTACTATTACTACTAGCTACTATTTCAAATGGTCATATAAAAAAGGAAAATGTTGGGACTTAATTGTATGTTTCTCCAACGTTGATGCCATAGAAGCTCATGAATCACCACATAATCATATTTTGCATCACTAGACATCTCTTCTTCTACCGTTTGGATGACTCAGATTAACAGGGGGAGGAAATGACAGGTACATTAATCTGAGGGTAAGACATAACAAACCCCAGTGATTGAACACCTGCATGGTGCAAGCACTAAAGAAATTAATCAGTTTTATTAAGTAGAACTATAGCGATGTGGGCAGGCCTATGTGGATAATAGTGTTGCCTCCTGTCTGTTGGTGTCTTCGCACCTCTTACCCTCATTCAGAGTTTCCATACAACAATCATACGACTCTAAAGGGAGGAGCACATTCTAGTAAACATTTGTGGAAACGAGGCATGACACTGTTTTAGCAGGCAACACCACCTGGCCAATCAAGCAGCTCTGTGTCCAGTCTTCACAGACAATCAGCCAACAACCATCATCCCTTGAAATCCTGCACTGAACTAGTGCTGTCCTGTCCACTTCCACTGATGTACAGCCCACATGGACAGCATGTTGTGTTTTTGGGTTAAAACATTGAAAAAATACCAAGAAATAGCAACAGAATGAGAAGGCAACCATTTTGACAATGTCAATAAGGCCTATGCTCTGGTGCCCAGATACCCACCTAAGTTAGCTTGATAATTCGGCAACGATGGGCCGTATCTCTTGTAATACTATTTGTACATCAGTGGAGCTGTATTATCAGCTACAGCTACATGCTAATCAGCTACAAACATGCTATAACCAGCAGGACTCCTGCCATTCTGTTGAACGGTCTCTCGTGGAATACGCTAGGAATGGAAGCTGCACTGAAGAGCACCACAAAGCTGTCTCAACTCCTGACGTGATATGAAGTGACGCACACACAGAGTGTCTTCAAAGCACAGGCCATAACATTGGTCAATTGTTTATTTTTTTTTTCTAACTGTTGCTTTGCCCCCATTTCATAGAAAACTGGAAAAAAACAAAGAAAAACAAAGAAAATGTCTTATACAAACATTTACAAATGTCTAACAGAGAGAAGCTGTACAAAGAGAGGGTTAGGGCAAGAGTGGAGCAAAGGGCATAGTCTGTAGTCTCCAGGGAACAAGTCCCACCCCCACAGGCACCCTTTAGTGCGGTCACAAGTGTCCAACAGTGTCCTGTCCTGGCGATTCGAGCTTATCTCATGGGGCAGGAAAATGGGGGTGTCCTTTCTGGCCCGGCAGGAGGCGATGGCTCAGAACACCTCCTGGAGCTCCGCTTGGACTCCCCCCCACCACCTCTAATCGCTTCCATGTCGGCGCCCGAGCGTTTCCGTGGGGGCATCTTAACCAGGGTCTGATCGTCTGTGTGTGAGTGTGAGGGTAGGGGTGATGGCGTGTGTGGATGTGAGTGTGAGGGTAGGGGTGGGGGCGTGTGTGGATGTGAGGGTAGGGGTGGGGGCGTTGGGGCAGGCAGAGGGGTGACTGATGACGAGGGGGGGGGGTCTTAGCAGAGTCTGCTCAGTACAACTTATACAGGGATCATCATCTGTCAATTCTATACATCATTGGCACCATTTTCTTTGTACACATTTTATTAGACAATAAAAAAAGAAGAAAAATGACCATAGTTTAGTATTATCACCATTATCATTATTCTTATTATTAATAATAATAATAATAATAATAATAATAATAATAATAATAATATCCTCATTATTACTATTCAGAGAAATAATTTGAACCAGGTTCATCACCATCCTATGGACAGTGCTTTCCTTTGGGTCAGGGAGGCTGGATGAGAGTAGGGGAGGGGGGACGAGGCACATATCCCAGGAGAGAGCACCAAACGCGAGCGAGTCTGCCGGCTAACGGGCCCAGGCTGTCAAACGCGTGGGGGGTGGGGGTGGGGGGGGGGCAGGTTTTTTTTTTCCCTTCTCCAAGACTCTTCAGAGGAGAGATGGCACGACGGAGGAGAAGAAAAAAAGTGCTATTTGTTCCGGAGCAGCTCCAGCTGGTCCTGGTACTCGGTGAAGAGCCTCTGGAAGCGCAGGTTCTGGCCGATGACGGGGAGAACCTCGTGTAGGAGATCCCTCTTCCGCTGGCCCTGAGGGGGGGGACACAGGAGAAGGAGCAGTTCAGTTTTAGCCCACCGCAACACACAACAGTAAACACACAGAGCATCAAAGGGCATCAGTGGCTCAGCTGGGGAGTCCTTCTGAATGTGCGGAGAGTCCAGCACTCACACATTTGGGATTCAAAACAATGCATTCTAACAACCCACCTAAGGCAGATCCAGAGAAACACCAGCAATGAAATGCTTGCCATTTTGTGACAAGTAGCACAAGTAAGAGAATTATGTGGCTTGTTGTTTGTCGTTTTTTTATGAGGAAAAGCTTCAAGCGGAAATTTACACTTGCGGCGTTGACGATGCATGACGCCGCTGAGTATGAAAGAATATTACCAGAGAAATAAAGGATCTGGCAAACAAAGATTGGCCCTTTGTATTTCACGCTTTGTAAAGGAAACGGTGACTTGGCACGAGGAGAAGAGGAAGGAAGAAGTGCGTGGTTATTACCAAGACAGTGGGCTCCCACGAGCTGCCAGCGGATTTGTGGACTGGTCCCAAAAGGTCTTTACACAGCTCACGCAACCGCTGCTCATAGCCTGAAATTCACAATAGACAGGAATTACACATGTTGAAATATATCCGATATCTCGCCCGCCCGTCAGACACACACAAACTTAAGCACTCGAGGTTTAAAGTATATTCTCTATTTTAAGTCTGACCTCCATTTTTTTTTTTTTAAGTGACAATCTTTTTCACTGTATACTGGCGATCGAACCCAACGATGGCGTTCCACCATGGCCCAAGTCTGTGCACAAGAGGTACTTCCAACTCACCCTCGTTGACGAGGAAGCGTGTGTAGACGATGAGCCAGTGGCGGTACTCGGGCGCAGAGGTGAGCGTGAGGGCCGACGCCAGCTGGTTCTCCAGGAAGGCCAGGGTCATGCCCTGCTGCAGGTGATGGGGAGTGGACGACAGTCTGGAGGCCAGGCGACCAGCGCTGCAGACGGGTAACACACAGACACACACACACACACACACATTACAATGTCAATAAGTCAAACAGGTTGGCGGAAACAGAATCGGAGACAGACACACACTGCCAAAAAGCACATGACCCAGAAGTCCCTATGCAATGAGACCAGGACCAAGGAAGCCCTGTAATCTGAACATGAATATGGACTTTAAAAGGATTTACTTGCATTTGCAGAAAGACACAAAAACTCATATATGCATACCTGTATACACACACACACAAACATACATTGCAAAGACAACAGAAGGGCATGTAAACCTATGTACAGATACAGATACATGAGTCTGGCTGCATATGGCAGAGATATGGGGCTGAGGAGGCGTGTACCTGATATTGCGGCCCTGCATGATGGCCAAGGGTCCCGTGGAGCCCAGAGCATCCTGGGAAGTCAGACAGTTCCTGAAGTCGGCACACTGCACCAACGAGTCCTGCTTGTCAGCAATCAGATTCCTGAGAGGGAACACATAGTGTGTTAGTGTGTGTGACTCTGATTGTGTGTCAAAGAGAGAGGGAGAGAGAAAAAAAAAAAAAAAAAAAAAAAGAGAGAGAGAGAGAGAGAGACAGGCATTTGGTATTCTAACCCACCACCTAAGGCAAGTCCGAAGCAACAACATAAATGAAATGTTTGCTACGTTGTGACAACTAGTCCAAGTAATAAAACGTGGCTTGCTTTGGTAATTCTATTTATCTAGGAGGTGCCTCGAGACGCCATTCCGCTTGCAGCATCGATGGCGCATGATATTGAGTAAGGAAACAACATTACAAACAGAATTACAGATTCTTGCAAATGAAGAGTGTCCTCGCTCAAGGCTACCACAGACAGCTAAACACAACACACATTTCACCCCTGTCTCCCTGCTCCCTTCCAGTCATGTTTCATCACAGTGACTATTAACAGTACATGCTCACAGGGTTTCATTTTCAACCTCCCCCTCCCATCATCTTTAATTAAATGCTGTATCGGGGGAAGTGGTGTGTGTGTGTGTGTGTGTGTGTGTGTGTGTGTGTGTGTGTGTGTGTGTGTGTTGCGTATACTCGGCGGTGCGAGCCTTACCAGGTCCCCAGGGAGGAGCTGAAGCAGTAGGACTTCCCGTTAGAGAGGCCGATCACAGGAACGCCCTGCTGGGTGAGCAGGGACTGGGTGACACTGGTGCCTGAGCCTGCAGGGAGCACGGTGGACAGGAGGATGAGGGGGGAGGAAGAGGAGGAGGAGAATAATAATAGGGAGGAAGAGGACAAAGAGGAGAAGAGGGACAAAGAGGAGGAGGGGAACGAGGAGGAAGAGCATGAAACGAGAAGACAAATAAAAACGTGGGATGAAGAAAATGACATGAGGGAATCAATCCAATTCCTCCAAAACCACCTTGTGAGCAGCACCCACCTCCAAAACAAGCCTGTCTTAAGAGGGGATTAGACTACTTGGCGTGCCATGCCAAGGATAACACATCCACGCCAGCTAGCAGCTAAATATATATCTGGGGCCCTTCCACTACCCAGAAGCCAGCCATGGACTTACCCCAAATGAAGACGAATTGCATTTGGACAAAAGAAAAAAAAACACACACACCAGTGATGTAAATTCTCGGTTTCTGGACGATCACTCACCTGAGAGGATGGTGTGCAGGGATTCGTTTTTGACAAGTGCCATCTGTTTTTGCACATCCCTGTATTAAACAGAACACACAGCCAGACAGGCAGACTGTGAGAGACTACAAACTGCACAGCACATACCGTCTGATGGTCCTTTCAAGGACAAAAAACGATTAATGAAACCGCCATCTGTCCATAAACATGACTACCATGACGGCAGCGTTAAATAAACTAGGACATTTACAAAATGCAATTTATTTTGAAAGCGTGTAAACAAGAATCCCTTTCAACTAGTAGTATAGTACTAGAACATAATGAAATCATGCACATGTAAATATCATTTGATAGACATTTCTAAGAATACAGACATATTTTGTAAATAAATCCTCAGACTCTAACACTCTGTAAAGCGTTATGTGACATGTGTAATGTTTTGGCGCTCTATTCACCTTATTCAGCCCCGCCCATTTTTTTTAATTCCACGTTGTCTTTAAACTTCCGGGGTGACTAGCTACGTCCTAGTTAGCTTCATTGGGATAACACGCAGAAGAGGATAGAGAGGCTAACTTTACAGAACAGCCGCCCCAAAGTCAGTTTTTCCTAACTTTAGATAGAAAGCTGTATAACAGAAATGTCTTAAGTCACCAAAATCCTAAATAAACGCTCCTAACTTTAGGATGACCCATAATATATGATGCCAGTCATCCTCATAGAGCTCTTGCTATCTCAATGTATCGAAATGGGATGTACTGCTCAATCGGAAGTTCGAGACAATGTGGGCAGTTTAGCTCTGGCGTTTGCGCCACAAGGAATAAGTGAAATGAAATCGAAGTTGAAATGGAGACTCTTTCGTCGTGTGCTGATGGCGGTGGTGGGGTGTTCCTCACCAGACGGAGAGCGTGGCGGCGGCCGTCAGCGCCATGGCGAACCAGCCGGAGCAGTGCAGGGCGGAGATGGGGGCCGGCAGCAGGATGGACGGGATGAGCCGCCGGCCACACGACGAGAAGACGGACAGCGTGCGGTCCTCGCATGCAACCGCCACCACCTCACTGGACACAGCGATGGGGAGGAAGGGCAGAGAGAGAGAGAGAGGAGAGAGAGAGAGAGAGAGAGAGAGAGAGGGGAGAGAAGAAGGAGAGAGGGAAAGGATTACCCAGGTGATTTATAATGCAGAAGTAAATGGGGGAAAAAAACGATCAGGAAGTAAAGTTGATCATGATCATCATCATCATCATCATCATCATCAATAAACAGCTCCACCCAAGTGTAAGGGAGGGCTCTCTAATGGCACTCATTTCATATGAACTCAGTGACGCCCGCCTAGCACAGAGGCTGCTGCATGGCCTCTCATTGGAGAGCTGCCTCGCATCAGGTCCTCTCACTTGAAGGCGCCTCTTTAATCCCTCTCCCTCTGAGTAAGGAGGCACCCCTTCAGCCTAACAAATCAGTCATTCACATCTCCTCTGAATGCAATTACTGCTTTACCCACGATAGACTAATTAAAGCAGCGGGGACCGCTGCCTAGCACGCTCCTGGTCGGCCGAGTAACAGGGTGGCACACCAGGCCTTTGCAGTCTTGTGCTCATTCCTGGCTAATTAATTGTCGATTCATTACTGGCAATTAAGCTGGAGATCATGTTAGGCTTTAGTGACACCTTGAGTTTGCAGAGTTCTTAAGAGACATTAGGCAGTTATCAGGGCTCAGGATGTTCTAACCCTACACTTCTCCAACCCCACACCTCCAGAGGCCAAGCACAACTGATTTATGAAAATGTCTCCATCAATGAGAGTAATGACTGATTTGTTCATTTAGTAAAGAACAAGAGAGAGAGAGAGAAAAGGAGAGAAGAAGGAGAGAGGGAAAGGATTACCCAGGTGATTTATAATGCAGAAGTAAATGGGGGAAAAAAACGATCAGGAAGTAAAGTTGATCATGATCATCATCATCATCATCATCATCATCAATATAAACAGCTCCACCCAAGTGTAAGTGTGGAGGGCTCTCTAATGGCACTCATTTCATATGAACTCAGGGGTGACGTCCTCCGTCTAGCACAGAGGCTGCTGCATGGCCTCTCATTGGAGAGCTGCCTCGTGCATCAGGTCCCTCACTTGAAGCTGCGCTTCCTTAATCCCTCTCCTCTGAGTAAGGAGGCAATCTCCTTCAGCCGCCTCAACAAATCAGTCATTCGCCATCTCCTCTGAATGCAATTACGCCCGTTTTACCCACGTATTAGACTAATTAAAGCAAGGGGACCGGCTGCTCTAAAGCACGTTCCTGGTCGCGTCGGAGTAACAGGGTAGCACAATCAGGCCTTTGCAGTCTTGCAGTTCATTTCCTGGCTAATTAATTGTCGATTCATTACTGGCAATTAAGCTGAGATTATGTTAGGGCTTTTAGTGACACCTTGAGTTTGCAGAGTTCTTAAGAGACATTAGGCAGTTATCAGGGCTCTGTGATGTTCTAACCCTACATCTCTCCAACCCTACACCTCAGAGGCCAAGCACAACTGATTTATGAAAATGTCTCCATCAATGAGAGTAATGACTGATTTGTTCATTTAGTAAAGAACAGTAGCATGTTGATGATGATTATGATGATGTAACTCTAATCTGCACAAAGGGAACTTTTAGGTCTCCAAGGCAGTGGCACACAGCTAAACAGCTGGTGAGGGTTCCCTTACAGCACAGCCTGCTATTGGTCTCTATCAGAGAGAGAGAGAGATTCATAGCAAATCTGAAGTATAGTATTTACCTTAACATACAAAGAAATCTATAATTAAAATCACCATCATAACCACATCCAACACAAATCTGGAACTTTTTTTTCCCAATTTAATTGAACAGTTTGCCGGTATAGGGAGCAACTTAACTTAACAAATGATCAATAGAAAGTCTATCAGCAGTGTTGGGTCCTGATACACAAGGTAACGTCATCTATTAAATTCTAATAATTTACGACCTCCATTAATTAACATCACATAATAATTGAGTTAGTGGTCATGTGTGGACATCACACCCCCCTCCCTGCGGGATGCTCACAGGCTGCCGCTGGCGATGAGGATGCGGCTGGGCAGCAGACCTTCCCACTCACGGCCGTCTCTGGTGCAGCGCACCTGGCTGAGCCGAGCCCCGGCAACCGACGACACCTCGTTCTCCACCTCCAGGTACACGGAGGGGTCCGCACTCACCTGCGCTCAGGACAGAGAGGGAGCGAGCGAGAGAGAGAGCGAGAGAGAGACAGAGAGAGAAAGAGAGAGACAGACACAGACACACACGCCTTTTAGCTGAGAACAGCTGAGTTCTGTACTTCTGTTTTGAACATATTAATGACATAGTTTATGTAAAGATTTAGACTTCAAAATAAGAAGCAAAAGCTTAGTTAAACTTTTCCATTTTACAAAAGATTAAATTTCATGTGCTCCGTCTAGTCATCTAAATAACCACATTTCAGCTACTCTATGTGTCGGTAACTATGTACTTAGCATAAATGCACACCCATCTCAAATTTTCAAGAATGATTTCAATCCATGAAGCCGTCTTTACTTTTCACTGCGTAGAGGTACTGGGGAAGAGTGCTTAGCCCACCATGTGCAAATGGACTGAAAAATAATTCCATGGAAATGCATGGATTCCAGTTGCTGCTACTGGAAACAACTGGAATCCATGCATTTCCACAGAATTATATACCTTATCATACCTGTTCATTCGTACTCGTCGCTTGACTTATCGTGACTAAATTCAAGATGGCGGCGAACGGTAAACTTCCTGAAGGTACGGTCTGTATAAATCGTCTTGTAAATAAACTACCAGTGCTTTTTCAAAGTTCTCAATGACTCATTTTAAATGTCAGGGCCCTCGGAAGTCTAACAGTGTGGCCCTCGGAAGTCTAACAGTGTGGAGCTACTTTGAGCCTCGTAAATGGTGTAAAACAGTGATTTATTTGCATGGCTAGGCCGATGCCCGAGGCACCCCCATCGAAAACCTGTTTGTAGCATCGGCTAACTAGCGCCAGATTTCGGAGTGCAGGGGACAAAGCCAAGATGACCTATGGGACAAAAGTTCACACTCGGCATCATGTTTCAACACACTTTAGGTCAATATCACACCGGAATTCTCCTTTAAGTGTGTGAGACAGAACAGACAGTTCCTCCATGTGCGGAGGCAGAGAGCAGGATGCCCATGTCAGGGCCCATGAGCTGACCTGATGGGTGAAAGACTTCTGTGCTGACGGGGTGGTGAGTTTCAGCAGCACAGCGGGCGGAGCGGCTACTGCTGCTGCTGCTACTCCTGCTGTTGCTGCTCGAGCCGGCTCCTTCTCCACCGCCACAGGGGTCTGTGGGCAGAACAAGCAGACATAACCAATCGATCACCCAACTGGGGGCAAGGCCAATATATCCAGCCACATCCGGCAATAACCTAACATACTCAAGGTAGTTTGTGGCTCTGGGCCACAAAGGGAATCAAAGTGTTTATGAGAAGATAAGAAACTCAGGCCATATAACTCTACTAGTTTACCGTATTTTCCGGACTATAAGTCGCACTTTTTTTTCATAGTTTGGCTGGTCCTGCGACTCCGGTGCAACATATATATATTTATGTTTTTTTCCTCTTCATGACACATTTTTTGACTGGTGCGACTTATAGTCCAGAAAATACGGTACAACTGTAGCTGTAGTTAAGGATGCTGGGCTATGCCACACTACCTGTGGGAATGGCTGAGAGAGGGGCATCATCATCTTGGTGTCTTTCCTGGGCCGGCCCTTCTTCCTCTTCTCCACCACCTCCCCTCCTTCCATCTCCACCTTCCTCTTGGGCGCCGAGAACGACTTCATGGCCATCTTCTCCTCACTGTCACTGCTCGTGTCGTCCTTCAGCTTGGAGTCCTTCAAAGTGCTGCTGTCTTTAGCTCTGAACACACACACACACACAACTTAAAGTGTCAATGTGTGAGGTGTTCACTGTTTAACAGTAATGAATACCAACCTGTATAATGGCATCTAACACTAACACACACACACACACACACACACACACACACACACACACACACACACACACACACACGCACACACACACACACACACGCACACACACACACGCACCTGTCCAGTGGGGTCATGCCTACAGGAGTGGAGGTGATTGTGAGCCCTGGCGTGGCCTTTGACCTTTCGGTGAACCTTGAGTCCAGAGCCTTCATGGGCTCCATCTTGGTGGCGGGGGGGAACAGGCCGGCCTTCATGCCGATAGAATTAGTAGCCAGGGGGGCACTGCAGGGAAAGTGAGGAGACAAGCAAGAACAGCTATGGTTTACACAGTTTCCATTCATGAGCAGGAGTATTTATGTTCATATACAAGATGATGACACAGTGTTTGTCCAATCCTTCTCCTGTACGCTTCCAGCTTTAAAAAACGTTCGAGCCTCTTGATTAGCTGAACATGTTTGATTTGTCTAATCAAAAGCATTCTAATGACCCTGACCAGGTGAGCTTGGAGCAGCGGCCGACAGGCTGACGATATGCAGGGCTAGGTGGGCTCCAGGTGCAGCCCTGTGGTTTTAGCTGGCCAGCGTGGGCACTCACCCATCTTTGTTGTCCTCGGCGCCCTTCCCCGGCGACGTGTCCTGGAGCGGGCGCAGGCCCAGGGAGTTGGAGGCGTTGGACTCGGACGAGAGCTGCGGGGTCAGTTGGTTGGACATGCTAGAGCCTGGCAGGATGGGCGCGCTGTTGAACAGGGCCGGAGAGAAATCCCTGAGCAGAGGAACACATGGACAAAGATGTCAGGCTGATGCTCAGAAGGCAGAGCAGGACGAGCAATGGGGTTGTAGCCAGGCCAATGTGCACGTGTGGAGTGCCGTCCTAGTGGCTCATAGGTCACTCAGCATCCATTTTGTTACTACCCCTCCGCAGTTTACTGGGTAAACAATTTCAGGCTCCTTCACAAATGGTGAGAGATCAGCTACTCCCCTCTGAATGGTTACAGACATTAAAAGTACATCACATGAATCCATATATGAAGTGGACAATTATTTTTGAGACCAACAATAATTTATGAATCGTGTTTCATTTTGCTGGACTTCCAGTACCAAATCCGCTATATACTCCCTGTACATTTTACCAACATTGATTTGTGTCCTCCCTTATAATCTAATAAATTATGGAACCGATGGATGTCAAGGTGCATGGACAAAACAAAATTATTCATGTGTAACACAGCAGGCAAAACTGGCTAAAGAAACCCTTAAACAGAAATTGGGGAGCTTCTTAATCTTCTACAAACAAATCATGCTATGCTATCTATTTCAAAGAACATCACCAATGTTTACTGAAGAGGGCACCTTTTAATGGTATATACACTGACATATGTGCCATAACAAGGGTAGTCCTTAATACTCTACTAAGGTGGCCTGTCTAAACTATTTAATCCTGTCTCAGTAGGTATGTGTGTGTGTGTGTGTGTCCCACCCTCTAAAAAGCAGAAGTTTTACCCTGTGTCAAGCTGTGCGATGCACAAGGGGGTAATCCTTCGCCGGCCATCTGCTGTCCTGGTCTCCACTTGCTTCTTCAGCAGATTCTGTCAACAAAACACGACACGACAGAACTTTGGGTGCAAGCTCAAGGTGGTTTCATTTAAATGTTTGTTCTGTCCTTCTGCTGTCTCACTGTTAGCCGTTTCTAAACTAAAGCATATATAAAAAAACAACATTAAAGTAATGTACAACTGATGTCAAAACTATGTTGAGATATTGGTTTTATAATGATGTATTGTACATCAGATGGTAATTCGTCTGATCAACTTCTTGCTTTATGGACAAAGTATGAACAACACCTCTGCAGCTGTTCAAGGTCACCTCAACAGCTAGCATCCTAAAGCATCACTGGAGTCATATCTCACCTTACGGATGTCTTCGAGGGACTCTCCGTTGACCACATTGGTGAGCTTGGGAGTCTGGTTCTCGTGGCCGACGCTTGGGACCGCGCTGGCCCGCTCGCCCACTTGTCTGTCGGGCTGGTACTTCAGCATCTCGGGGTTCTCTATGATGGTGGTGGAGAGCTGGGCCTCAGTATTGGTGATGGCTAGGCTCTTACCGTAGATGTTCTGATGAATGGAGTTCTGCATAACAACACATGGATATAAAAGTTGTAAGAAATGATTCAGATTTATGAACAAGGGAACAGTCACATCACATAGGGTTTGCTGATCAAGAATAGCAAGTGTCCAGTTCACATTTAAGTGGGGATTTAGGCTAAACCTTTAACATGTACTGTAAAATGTAAATGTAAATCAGGTTTCTTGGCCAAGTATACTTGCGTATTCAAGGAATTTGGTCACTGCATTTATCCCATCCGTAAATTAGTGAACATGCAGAGCACACAGTAAACACACAGTGAGGTGAAGCACACACTAACCCAGAGCAGTGAGCTGCCTTGCTCAAGGCCACTTCAGCCGTTCCTACTGGTCGGGGATCGAACCGTCAACCCTCCGGTTACAAGCCCGAAGCCCTAACCAGTAGGCCACGACTGCCCTCATCTTATGTCAGAATAGAAGTTAAAATCAGTGTATCAATTCATATGACATTGCAGGCCAAATGTTGGTCATACCTTCTCCTCTTCATTGAGGGGGTCTCCAAGCTCATCCAGGTTGAAATCCAGGAACGCTACAGTGCCATCCATGGAGCACACCAGGATTCCCATGCCATTCAATGTCCTACACAACAGCAGAAATTACATCACATATATATCTCATTTTCAGGAAGGGGGAGACCAATAGAAGAATGTAATGTAGGAAGATACAAAATAGAAGAATATACTTGCCATGTACTTTCCAGCAAATTACCATGTTACACACAAGTATTTTATTCCACACGGGTAACTCACCATGTAATATCCATGATAGATTTGTCAAACAGGTCATGGATCACAACCAAGGGCCGTTTCAGTGATGTCAACTGAAAACCATGAAAACACACACACACACACACACACACACACACACACACACACACACACACACACAGCAAGGTGATTAATTTACTTCAGAGACATGATTCACTCCTCAATTCTGACAGTAAGTAAGCCACGTCACATCAAGCCTGATTCATTTCAGAATTACTACACATCATCTTGCCATTGAGAAAATAACAGGATGACTTGAAAACAATACAGCCAAACTCCTTAGCCAGTGAGTTTTTATATTTATTAAGCTTTATGGACTCCACCACCCTGGAGACCGGAGAACATCATCCTGCTAAAGAAAACGTGCAGGTAAGCAGAGAGGCAATGGAGAAAGACCAAACTCAACGTCTGTTATCTGTATAAAATATAAAACCTGCCTTGTCAACTTCAACAAGGTAAATAGAAATGCAGGACTGAATTTCTTCTCAGAGCTGATATCAAGATATTATCAAGCTTTTTTCAACTACTGGATCTAATCTACACACAGAAAGACCCGTATTAATAACCTTCATCTCAGTGTGTTTTCTGACCCTGATGTGAGCGGAGTCACACATTAGTGATATTGCCAATAATGCCTTTATCCCAAGACATATTGCACAAGTGCAGCCTTTTCTCTCAAGGGCAGCTACTGAGAGGTCAGTTCATGCATTGTTATAAACAGACTAGATTGCTGCAATGCTGCAAAAATCTATCAACCGCTTACAAGCCATTCAAAATACAACAGCCCACAAAAAGGGTTTGGCATCCCTTTAATTTTCTCTCTTTAGTTAGCATTTTAATTGTTTTTAAAAACATTTATCAACACATCTTCGCTTTAACCTTTTTACTTCCTTTTTTTGTCATTTTACTGTTCTAACCTTGTGTTACAGTCCTTGTATGAAAGTCGCTATAAAGACTGATTGACTGATTGAAAAAGGGCCACTAGTTTATACATGGTGAAATAGGCTTAATAGTCCTAATGTGCGTTGGTAATATAAACATGCAGTCAAGCCCAGTTCTCATTTTCAATTCCATCGGAAACCAACCATGCAGTGCTGGTTCAGGAGATGTTTTGTAAGTCTGTACATGTCTAACTGCAGTGAAAATACTGCAGATAGCAAGTTCAATACAAGACTGAATTTGTGTATGAAATTATACAGTGTGTGTGTGTGTGTGTGTGATAGGGTCAGAGCATAAGAGAGCGAGCGAGCGAGAGAGTGAGAGAGTGAGAGAGTGAGAGAGAGAGAGAGATGCAAGATATAGAACTGGTCTTTATAAGGCCCATTGGTATGTTAATGACTGGTCTATGTAAACATCCATATGTCTGCATGTTCCTTCCTTACCCATACGGAGAGGGAGCGGTCTTTGCTCCCCACAGCACAGCAGCAGTAGGGCCCGCTGCCCTTCTGAGAGCTCCCATTCTTTTGTTTCTTTTTAAAGATCTTGGGATTGAATTTCTGCAAGAGAAAAAGGAGCTGCACGTTCAGGCTTCACATAAACAAGGAGGCTCGGCTGGCTGGCTAACTAAAAAGAAAAGAAAGTCTGACTTCAGCATCAGTTTGTATCTAAAAACAATATTTCTCTTTTTAAATTTAGACAGCTGTGAACGCCTAAGAGGTGATTTACAGAGCAGCCCTGGCCTTCAGTGCGCTAAACTGAAACTAGGGTCAGCTTAAGTAAAACACTGCTTACATGGTTGGTGAGGCTTACACGAGACCGAGGGTAGAGTAAAGAACAGAGGGCCGAAAAGCATCACTGGTTGCTTACCACGACAGTGACGGCCTTCCTGTGTCCGACAAAGTCCATGTTGGTCTTCCAGCCGTCCCTCTCAACGATCTGAGCGGTGGGGCCGGAGTTGTTCATGGCGTGAGCGGACACCAGGTACTGTCCGTCGGGAGACCAGCTGAGACGGAGCACGTGAGTGGTCCCACCGCACTGCAAAGAGAGGCACAAGGAGAGACCATGGAGGGCATTTAATCACAGTGTCCTAACAGGAGAAGTTAGGACATGTTACATTTTTTATACTAAGTAATTACTAAATTTGCTAACGATACAAATCACAAGAGACACCATGGCAAATGACCAAGAATTACATATGAAACAATATACACGAGGGCCTGCTCTTTTGCCCAGAGAGGAGCAATGGTGATTTAAAGCAATTCAATTATACTATAAAACCCTAGCAAACAAACCCAGCACATAGATATACCTGCCGTGACACACTGTACTTCACAGACCAACTTCCAACTGGAATAGACCATTGACCTTGTAGCGCAGCAAACACAAAGGTGTCAGCCATGTTATACCGAAATACTTTTAGGCAAGTCCCTCCACTCGGCAGCCAACAATTATCGCACTTATCGGGCATCTTTTTCAGCAGAAATGCGTGTGCGCAAGGCTGCACGACACCAACCTTGCTCCAGCGGCGAGATCAGTATCATCGAGTATTTTGAATGGCCTCATTACCAGTACTGAAAAGAAATGCATGCCCAACTCCCCTTTCAAAGCTATTATACATGGCTGCACCACACACACACACACACACACACACAGCCATATCAACTCCAACACCATTGTTATGCAAAGCGATGACACATGAGAGCCCTTGCACCCTCTGGCCTTGTGCCTCACCTCGTTGAAGGGCTTGGTGATATTAGTTTCCAGCTGCCAGTCCATGGTCCTCCACACCTTAAGGCTGCGGTCGTCTGCCTGAGAGGCGATGTACTTCCCCACAGGATCCCACGTGAGGCCCTTCACCAGACCAGTGTGACCCTTCAGCGAAGTTATAATCTCTGGGGAGGAGACGAGGGACAAAATGACGTTTCAAGTCATTGCAGGAGATATATTCTGTGCCACTGTTGTTGTGTTATCTTGGTTATCACCAATGGCTCATTTATCTATAGCAATTTAGCTTTTTTTCTGTGTCAACATTTTTCACCAATAAAACAGATTTAAAGATTCAGATTCTAAATTGTATTTTTTAACCAAGTGTATTCATTATCTCCAAACTTTTGAGTTTTGAGCAGGCTTAAGGGTTTAAAGATCCAGCTCCCTTCCAGCATTTTTCATGGAGTGGTTTCAAAGGGAATACACTCTGCATGCATCTACATACCAGCTATCCAAACTTCGTGAACACCTGAAAAAGGTTCTTAGAGAGGTTTTGAATAAGGACCTCAACTACACTAATCACAAAAACAAAATGTAGCTAATAAGTATCACTTCTGTGAACCCACCTGGAAATTTGCGTGCATTCCAGATGACAATGGTGTTGTCCACACTGCAGGAGGCCAACCACACATCATGTGGGGACCATGCCACATCCATTACATCTGAAAAATACACCAAAAAAAAAACAGTACATTGACAATACAAATGCAAATTCATATCTGATCATTGTCTTTGGAATATTTTGTAATGTAATGCATCGTTTTAATTTGTTCGTATAGACTTGCTCACCTCCGGTATGATTTCTCAGAATGGTCACGCATCGCCACTGTTCCACATTGGCAAGCTTACTGCTGGATCCAAAGACCGTGCTGGGGCCAATGAACCTGTTCAAATGAATGAACAAATTAGCACACAATTTAATATTCAACTGGATGATGCTGAGGATATTACCTCTCCAGATTTATCATATGCTTTTCATGACCATTCATATAATAACAAAAAACACACCCTTAGATATGATCATTTTTCCAGCTGCTGAAATTGGAATGTGGAAATATGGTATACATGCAAAGCATACGTGTGTCTGTGTCTGTGTGTGTACATGCACATGTGTGTCACTTACGCTGCTCGTTTCCACACCATAACCAATTTGTCGTCTCCACCTGAGGCAAGGTACAGGCCATTGTTGGACCAGCGGACGCAATTTACACAAGCTGCAGACAGGAGAAGACAAAAACACGACGAGTTTAGTGATCACGTCCTGTGTGCACATTATGTACCTCACATCAAATGTGCTTCAGCAACCAATGCCCTTATAAGCCACTGCCAAGAACACCATGTGAATGGCTAAATAAGAAGCCCATTTGAATGGCTAAATGAGACCTAGATGATTGTCCATCTGGCAGAGCATCTTGGGAATGTTCTCATTCTTCTCATCCTCCTCCCGGAGGACTGGTGCCATGTTCCAAATGACCACCTTCCCAGAGTCCTCCCCTGTTCAATTACAAAAAGTTGCCATGAGTAATCCAATCACTTCAAATGATAGCTTACCCTGTTCTGATTTATAAATATGGCCAAGGCTGAATTTACATCTAAAAAAAGCCTTGACAACATCACAATATTTGTTTTGTCATTTCGCCATTAAATGCAGTTCACTGTAATATGTTGGATTCTCAACAGGTCTCAACAGTGTGTAGTCTTTACTTTACCTTGGCCACCAGTAGCAAACTTGGTTCCATCAGGATGGATATCGACTGAAAATATTGGTTTTCCTGCAAAAGTGCAATCACAGTGAATGTAATGTGTCAAGTAAAATGCTGGAGTCAGCTCCATATACAACAACATATGACAGCCTTACAGTATGGATATGGATAACTAAACAGTTGCAGCAACAATGCATGCTGATTCTGCATACAGTGTTTACAATTCAGATTCTGTATGAAATGTTGCAAAAGATGGTAAATACAAATCTGCAACCATGTAAATTGCACTAAAATCTATGAATTTGCCATAACAACTCAGAGTAAAATGTGAGGGAGCCTTGCGAGTTTTCTATATCTTTGTTATTTACTTGACAGGCGTGCTCTCCTTACATGATTGGAGAGTGTAACCAGTGTAACATGTAGCCTAGGCATTCATTCACAAAGCCAACAGAAACAATGACCAAATCCATAAATTCGTAAAGTAAGTGTTGACGTTAGCTGTAATATGTGAGCTTTACAGATAAAAACAGATGCACGACCCTGTGCTCTAGCAGCATTGTAATTCAAGACATGCCGCCACTCGATTTAGTTGCCTTTGCAACTTCCAAAATGGGTCCCGGTGACTGCTGGATTAATATGTAGCCATTTAATCCAAATTCTTAAAAAATAACTCGTAAAAACATCGTACTCTCGAGGATAAGCACGTAGAACTAAGCGCAGGTGTTTACAGAAAGCTGCATCCTGGCTGATGGCAAGCCTATCGTCATCTTGGCTCGGGTAAGCTTGCCCCAAAAAACAACAAAAGCCCAACTTGAACCTCGGATTCCAGCACAACCGCGATTCAGACACTTACCATTGTGACTGACCCAACTTGGTTTCAGCAGCTTCATCTCAAGCCAGTCACCTTGAAAATAATCTGTTTCGCAACTTGATGTAGCTTCAACCGAATCTCTTCGTTGTATCCTTTTTGGGTTGAAGTCTGTCCGTTACTTTAGTCTTCACTGAAACTCCATTTCTCTCCCCCTCCGCGCATCTCTAGGTCAGTAACCGCAGCAGCAGCAACACAGGAAGTATCCGCTCTTTCCCAGTCCCTCGAAAAACACATGCTCAAGGAGAGTTCAGGTCCGCATCCAGTTTATTATTTGACTCTTTATGGGGAGTTACCTCGGTCCTCAAATGACATTGCATGAGTTAACTAATGACCATCGACACAAAAACCTGCCAAGAATGTTCGTTTTGTGCATTTAAAATGCCAAGGCACAATGTAGCGAATTTACCGACAAGCTATGAAATGCATCAAGAGGAATTAACTTTTGTTGATTTTATGTCTTCTAAATCGAATAATGTAAATATATAATTGTTCAAATGGTCATTTAGTGTCGTTTAAAGGTTGCATCATAATAATTTACTCTAATAAAATAACAAAGTATTGTTTTTACATCACCGGAAGTGTCATGTATTTTGACATAATGCCATGCTGCCGGAAGATACGACACTGTTCAAAATCTATGGGCGCTTATCTGTCATTGTCAAAATCTAACTTACACATTTTTCGCACGCAGTAAGTGTGCAGGAAAGTGAAAATGTTAGTTGTAAGTATATTTTATTGTTTTCACTTTGATGACATCGTAGTCCAGGAAAAGTCTGGCAGACATCTAACTGGACGGGCTCTGATCTACTCACAGGTGGCCATATTTTCCCCATATCGCAGCAGCTAATTGGAGAACAGATTCGTTCCATCCATTATGCAACGTGTTCAAAAAGGACACCAAATCTGACTCCCCATACAGTACAGTCTATGATGGCTCCCTTAGCCTAGGCGGGGCCTACTTCAGTTGACCATCTGCATCAGGCAAGATTTTGTTTGTTTGCTGCATTGTAAATTCATACATTTGGATGAACCTGAAATAATAATAATAATAACAAAAATGTAGACTCCATCAGATTTTCTACCTCCTCAAACAACTGACCACGTGAAATGTGTTCTCCTGAAACATGCATGCCTTTTAAGATCATTAGAACTCGACCCTAATGACACCCGAGTCGGCTGTAAGGCCTGAGACATATGAAATATGGGAATTACATTGTAGGGCCTACACAAGCTTTGGTCTCTGGTTTGAAGTGTGGCCATCCCTCACACTAGTTCATCAACACACACAGCCTAAGAATACTTTACTGGGAAATTTGTGGAAACCAGCAGAATTGGAAAAACAGTCCAAAAGAAAACACAATAACAATTGTTTTTGTTTTTTATTATTATTATTATTATTGTCACATACAGAATGGAAAATGAAATTAAAAAAAGAAAAATACACAAGGTGAACAGAGATAAGAAGGGAAAGCATAACTTCACTTGTCTCACTTAGCAGACGCAACAGGCATACAAAAACATACAGCACACACACAAGATGAGCACTGAGCATCACAAGGTTTAGTAATAGTTGTACTAACTAAAGAGCAAAAGAAGTAAATCCCAATGCCCTGAATATTTTGGTCACAATGGAATCCATTTATCACTCTCCTTCCAAAAAAAAAAAAAAAAAAAACCACTGCATCCACTCGCTTGAATCATTCTCAACATGTTTGCTGCTACGTGAGGTCCTTTAATTGAGATTCTTCCACATCTCAACTTAGAACGCCAGTGACCAATCTCAAAGAGACACCTCACTGACACATCCTGTCACTCTTATTGCATGACAGTGCAACTTTGCAACAAAGCACAGTGACATCAGTCAGTAAAGTTGTATAAAGAAAAAAGCACACACTGAAAACTCCCCTCTTGCGGTAAATAATGAGATGTGGTGTTTGGAATGTGTCACCCACTCCAATCAGGCAATCAAGCACCCACACAAGCACATGGGAACAATGTTTTTTATCTTCATTTGAACCACTTCTTCAGCATTTACACTAAAAAGTGCACACTACACAGCCAATGCCACAAATGGATGGTGGGTGAGAATCTGTACTGTGTAGAATCTGTAAGCATGCTCAATTACACATGGAGTTGTAAAAAACAGGAAGTACAGTTTAAGGCTTTTATCAGGATAAATGATTTTTAAGCACTTATTAAATGCCAGTGCTGTATCTCAAGGGTATGATCAAATAATGTCTCCGTTTTTCACAATCCAGCACTTAGACACACAATGTGACAATTCTGAATATTTTGAATGCCATACATCTTTGATTGGTTATGCTTTACAAATAAAAGCAATGCAACATTTTAGGTCATTGAAACTGAAATTGTCTACATCATTTTCAGTTCTTTCTATCGGACTCATCACTCTGGTGAGTAAATAACTGAAAATAACATTCATCCTAGAAAATCAGATTTTGGTTAAGCTTTTTTCCCCCTATCACTGTGCAGGCATTAAATGAGATGCTAGTCCATAGCTTAATTTGAGAAAAGGGCAAAGTGGGTTGCTGGTCAGCAATAATGACAGTGGGGCATGGTTGAAAATACTGTACTGTTGAGAGGAATGGACAAACGATTTGTAAAGAGTTTAGCATGAACATACATTCCACACAGATTTTATAAAAAGCACATTCAGGTTAGTGGATGCTTTGGAATGCCTGCTAAAATGACTGGCTCACAAAGTTAGGTTAGCCTCCATGAAAAGACATTCAATTTATATATTATGATTCTTTGTTAATATTTAATTGTCATGTATATACGTATGCTCCCTTCAAAATAATAAATAAGAAAATAGAAGTCTGTGGTCCATGAGGTACAGATAAGGAAGGAAGGGGGGAATCAAATGTTGAGTTTACGTAATTCGGTAAATACCTCCCCCGCTCACGTACACATAATAACAGTGAATGAGTTGGGTGGCAAAAAACAGTACAGGCCCAAAGTGGATATGAGGGTCAATAATCACAAAAACAAAGACATGATGGGAGCAAGTCTTAGAAGGTGTCAATTCAGTGCACCCTCCATTCATTCATTCACTCATTCACTCACTCATTCAGTCATCATGTATTCATTCATACAATGCTTAATATCAATATGCACCCACATCACCCCATCCACACAAACAGTATTTACAATGAAGCAATAGAAAACTAGCACTCATATTTCCTAGCAGAAATGAAATAAACAACAAAAGGTTTCTTGCAAAGCTCCAAACAGCATGGTGAAATTACCCCTCTCTTTTTTGTTCAACATCCTCCTACGTCAGATGTCTCATAATGGGTTTGCAGTGTCAGACACAGGCTGCAGGCTACCGTGCCAGGCTCAGAGCATACTTGGTGGGTGTGTGGGTGCGTGTGTGTGTGTGTGTGTGTTTAACCTGTGACACATCGCCGTGACACAGTGTAGTCACTGGAGAAGATTGAGAAGGAGAGCCACCCAGCCTGGCATTCCAGGAGTGTAATGGAGTTGTTTGCAGTCTGTTGCCAGACGTGACATGACCCGATGTGCGCGGTCGACCAGCATTTCGAAATTCACATTTGCACTGCTGAGGATGAATGAAGTCCGTTCAAATCCATTCAATCATTCTCTTTCTCTATTTTTGTTGTTTTTTTGTGATTGTCTGAGACTGAACCCTCGCAGGCGTGGAGCCTGTGTTCACCCTTCCTCCTGCAGTCTGTGCCCAGAGGAGCTGGCAGTGTCTGGTACTTGAGAAGGCTAAAGAGGTGATGTGTGTGGAGGGTGAGAAGTGTGGACACTGGCCACCATATCCCATCTCCCACCACTAGAGGGAGCCCACACGCCTGGGAGGAGTGGCTGCCCGCAGTGTGCAGTGGCCAGAGAGAGAGAGAGAGAAAATCAGAAGAGGGCTTTGGATCCTTGGTTCTCAAACTCAGACCAGGCGTCGTTCAGCTCCATAAAGATCATTTTAGCATATTCTTCGTAAGGCTGACCTGTGGCCTAGAAAATGTTGATAAAAGAATGTCATGTTTTTTTCATTTTCTCAAAATATATTTTTGATGAAGCCAAGAAATGAATCATGGAACTCCACACCAGTGATACAAATGAGAGAAAAGCAGAAGCAACTCTATTGCAGTTAATGAAACGAGTAAGGGTTTTCACCTTGTCGGGATGCACCACGAGCACAGCTTTCCTGTAAGCCTTCTTGACCTGATCGGGGGTCACCAGGTCGGCCATGCCCATCGGCCTCCATTTGGTCTCTCCCTCCCACAAGACCGTATGAAGGGTGGAGATCAGGGCCCGGATGTTCCGCTCCTTCCCCTCGATCCAGTCCAGGATCTGAGCAGGTTCAGGGAACAAGAGAGGGGGACATTCAGACACGGCGATGACCACATCTGATCACACACCACTATGACCATCCTCATGAGCAGCAGTAATCCACAACCACTCACAAGCTTTCACATAAGCATAAGTATAACTAAACGGTCATTCCACATGAAATCAACCCGACTCTGTCACTAGACTTTGATGAAGTCAAATGTGTGTGTGGGGGGGTGGGGTGTGGCGGGAAGGTTTCCTTATTTGGCCTCACCCTAACACAAGTCTAGCCTAAAGAGAACATTAAAGACGCTAAATCAAAGATTCTTATCCAACCAACTCCTGAAGGATTTAGGGATTAGGACGTTGAACCTGGAGTTTCAAAGGATCCATGTCTCTGGACAGCTCCTGTCTCCTCATCTCAGCGATGGTTCGGGGCCCTCTCCTATCTGGCTTGGACGAAAAGCCCTGAGTGGACAGCAGGTCCCCAAAGTCATCCTCCTTCACTTTCGGTTTTGGGCCTAAAATAAAAATAAGACAAGACAAAAGAACTAAATAACAAGTCGTCACAGTAAAATAACACAATTAGTTATCCTTTCTCTTAATGATCAGAGACAAAACACAAATAATATAGGATACATTTTTGTCCCTTTTCACAAAGACTATTTTCACTTGCCGCTCTCACCAAAGCCCGGGCCCCTGATGCCTCTCTCCTCCCGTCCCCCGATCACACTGAAGTTGACGTTGTAGTTTGGTTTGCCGGACTGGGGGGCAGATTTGGGTGGCTGGGGCTTTGAGGCCGAAGCAGGGGGCATCCAGCCTTTACCTGCCCCTGCCTGAGAGCCACCAGCCGGCCACTGTTGGCCTCCGCTTTTGGGGGCAGCTGAGGGCCCTGACTTCATGCTGAACCCAGAGCCAGAGAAGCCCCCGCTGGAGGAACCTGTCAATATAAACAGCAGGGAAGTTAGAACAGTCTGGTGGAGACCTCAGGGGTGAAGAGGTCTTTCTGCTGATGTACCCAGGGCTGTGACGGTATGATTATTTCTTAATGCGGTTTTAGCTAAATAAGGATTCTAGTGTTAATATTTCCAATCTCACACAATATAACTAACTTTCAAAGGACAAATACAAGAAAAAATGCGGTAATGACCTCAACCCTGTGGTAGGAATCACATGACTGCGCTATTATGGTGATGCGTTGAGGCATGACCTTACCTGGTAATGTGGCTCCCAGGTTTCCAAGATCAGCAAAGGGATCAAAGCTCTGTGACTTGGTCTTGGAGATGGATGCCACACCCGGCGCTGGAAGTTTACGAAAAATACTGTTACATTTCAGTTTTTTTTTTTATGTTATGCATGTATTTGTGTGTGTGTGTTTATGTAGGAACAAGGACAGGAATGAAACACAGCCCCTCAGCTGCCTTAGTTTGTCTGCCTTCCCACAGACATGCTGGGTGGTTCCCTGAGGTGGTGTTATTTACCGGGGAAGGAGGGTTTTTTGGGCATGGCGTTCATGCTGGCTGCTGCAGCGGGTCCACCACTTTTCGTCCAGCTGTCCCATCCTCCAAGCAAGTCTGGCTGGCTAGCGGACGAGGTCATTTTGGGAGGCTCGTTGGTCAGCTTATCTGAGAAACGAACAACAGACAGACAGACAGACTTCACTATTCTGCATCTTCAGACTGGTAAACAGTCACTTCACCAATCCAGTCTAAATCAGAGACTGACAACAACTACTTTGAAAGTGTTATTAGCATGCAAGGTTGGTGATAATGGAGTGAAGGGAGGTAACGCAGACATGCATGAGAGAGAGAGAGAGAGAGAGAGAGAGAGAGAGAGAGAGAGAGAGAGAGAGGTCACTCACTGAGGTCAAAGAGGCTGGAGTTGGAGGATGGAGGCGGGTTGGAGTTGCTGGAGGCTCCCTCTGAGCCAAGGAGGTCCCCAAACAGGTCGGGCTCTGACTGCTGGTGTGCAGACGGACCTGATCCCATTCCGAATGGGTCAAAGAAGTCATTCACTGCGGAGGGAACAAAAAGGACACGCTAAAGCCAACCAGTTCACTCCTGATTAAGAAAACAGTCGTCACGAGCCAGGCTGCTAGGCAACATGTTGCAAGTATCCAATCAGAACACTAGGAATCAGTCATGTGATTGCCAGGCAACATTGCTCAAAAAGTTAGCCCATGTATCATTACCTTTAGATGTGAATTGTTATGCTACGGCCATATAACAAAACTAACACTTGATCTTACATTTGGGAGGCTGGGCTGCAGCCGTGGTATTGCTAGGCGCATTGTTAAAGAACAGGTCCTGGTCCGCTTGGTCTCCAATCAAGTCGTTGCTGCTATCTTGTCGCACACCGATCCCGGGTGGGGCAAAGAGGTCGTTCAGGAGGTCACTGTTGCTGGAGGAGGCCTTCATGCCACCTTCTGTGCTGGTCTGCGGAGGAGCCGGCGGGCCGGGAGTGTCCGAGTTCAGGCCCAGCAGGTCTACAGTGTCGCTGGGCTGGGGCTCTGGAGGCAGGGTCGGAGACTGGAAGTCCGTGTCGAACAAGGGCTCGCTGGCATCGCGGGACAGTGGTTCGCCCGGCGGGCCCGAGTAGGAGTAGGACTCGTCTTCCGAGGCATCGCTCAGGTTGTCCTGGTCGTCCATGGGACCAGACAAGCTGTCCGGCCCATCGTGTTGACCACTAACATCTGAATAAGACAAGGTGGCATCTTAGAGTTGAGCTAAGCTATTATGGCTTTATAACGTCATGGTCTTCATTTAACATATAAATACCTAAACAGGTATCTATGCTAAAACAAACCAAAACAAAACAAACCAAAAACCAAACCAAACCAAACCAGAACAAAACATAATCATCTAGGAGGTGTACAGTCATCACACAATGTGAAAAATGTTAGAGCAGTAAAAATAATAGTGGTTGCTTACCCTGCCAGTCAAGGGTCTGAAAGAAGTTGTTGGCGTTGGGGTCGTTGTCCTGGGGGGACTCCGACTCGGACCTGTTGGAGCCATCAGGCGTTTGCTCCGTCTGGGGCGATTCAGCGTCATAGAAGGCCGTGGAGCCTGGTTGCCGTGGGAGCTCAGGCTTGCCTGGGTGGGCAGGAGGTAGAACAAGCAATCGGTCAAAACAGAGATTTACCCCGTAAGTAGTGCTGTGTGAGTGATGAAGAAACACAGAATGTGT